>NC_142802.1:21535519-21553694 GCF_049724085.1 Artemia sp. Qi Xiang Cuo | reverse complement strand
CTAGGAAACCCTTTCCTACGTTAATCTCTTCATCTCATAAATGTTCCCAGCTAAACTATTATGGTTTCGTTAGAATATCAATTTATCTCTCCGAATTAAAGCTCCGTGAAGCCGTATTTAAAAATAGAATTTCTATCTCTTTAGACTCCCACATAATTCTAAGATAAGAAGTGATTTCATTTATAATTCCTGACATTAAAGATCGATGAAGCCCTATTTAAAAATAGAATATTAATTTTTCTCTCTGACCTAAAGAACGTTTATCCCTCAGGCCTAAGATTAAAGAAGCCTTAATGTTTCTTAATTCCCCCTTCGTGAAGCCCTATTTAAAAATAGAATATTAATTTTTCTCTCTGTCCTAAAGAACGATTATCCCTCAGACCTAAGATTAAAGAAGCCTTAATGTTTCTTAAGTTCCCCTTCGTGAATCAATAATTTCACCTAGCAATTATGTAAATCAAGTTCTCAGGCCAGGCTAGCCAAACAACAATGAAGCCATGTTTGTTTCTTAATTTCCCCTTCATGAATCAATAATTTCCCCTAGCGATTATGTAAATCAAGTTCTCAGGCCAGGCTAGCCGAGAAAAACATCAAATAAATCGAACAACACACATAACCATCCATGAAACAGACATGAATTGCTGTTGACATCCATAAATGTGACAAAAGTCCTGTTTTTTCATTCTCACTGACAAAAACCATTAAACATCCATGAATTGCTGTTGACATCCATAAATGTGACAATGTCCATGTTTTTCAAATTCTCACTGACAAAAACCATAAAACATCCATAATTTGATGTTAACATCCGAGAAAAATATCAAATAAATCGAACAACACACATATCCATCCATGAAAACAACCATAAATGTGACAAAATTCATGGTTTTTCAAGTGAGAAAATTCCTGTTTTTTCATTCTCACTGAGAAAACCATAAACCACGTGGTGATCGTCGGATCAATAGGGTCATCTCTACTTGCATCAATACAATTTTTGTTAGTAGACGACGCCAAACTTAGAAAAATGTTGGTGAAAATCAGCCAAAAAAACTAAAAACATGCACAAAAACGACTTAAGAATGGAAAGTTTTTTAAAGAGTATGTCTTTGGGACTCAACTGATTATTAGAAAAAAAAGTATTGTTAAATTAATCTTCTCAATTTGAATATTTAATTTTACGATTCAATGTGGCAACACGAAAGGGTAATACTGCCCTAAATACTTTATCATTTTGAAACAACCAAACGAAATGCCACAATTACTCTACTTGTCATTACAGAGTAATCATTTTTACTTATTTATTTTTATAAGTCATTGTGTAACTGTAATGAAATAATAAATGGTTCAATATTATAATATTTTATCCAAAATCCAAAAATAATAATTTAAATATAAAGTTAACAATTTTAGTCAATAGAAAGAAAATTCCTAATAACAAACTATCTGTAATTGTCTAACTGAAAGAAAATAATAAAGTTTTAAACATGCTAATATTTTTTTTAAAATAAAAAAATAATACTTTAAAAATAACATCTGTCTCTTACCACTTGTAGTCTATAGACAGATATTTGCTAACGACATCCTGTCTTTCCTTAACAAGCTGAAATGAAATAATAATACTACTACTACTACTAAGGATTCACCGCAGCACCAATCCGCTTGAGTCCAACACAGTTGCGCACGCTCCTCGTCCATACCAATCTAGACACAGCCCCCCTTGTTACACCCACCCACGAAGGTTCCATGTCCTTTAAATCTAACTTTATGACGTTGTCCCGCCCCAGACATGGACGACCTGCTGTCCATTTCGCCCTAGATGGTTGGCCGAAAAAAACGATCTTCGGCACTCTGTCATCCGTCATCCGCACAACGTGCCCTAACCACCTCAACCTTTCTTTCATTATAGCCCTAGAGAGCGGTATTGAATCACATTTTTCGTATAGAATATTGTTTGAAATACGGTCAGTCACCCGGGACTCAGAAGAATCCTTACTCATTTTGTCTGGAAAACATCTAGCACATCTTCATCCTCTGTTCGGAGAGTCAATGCTTTAGAGCCATATTTGACCACTGTCATCACTGTAGCTTCTAATATTCTAATCTTGGTTTGCAGACTTATTTTCATATTCTTCCAGACTTTTTTTTTAACTGTGAAAAAACACCCTGAGCCTTGGCTATTCTATTTTTAACATCATACCTGCTCCCACCATCTTTACTAATAATACTACCAAGGTAAGTGACGCTGCCCACCTGATCAATCTTTTCATTACATAACATCACCTTTTCATCTTCACTTATTCATATCCTTAGTGACTTAGTCTTCCTAACATTAATTTTCAAACCAATTCTAGCACCCTGAAGTAGAAATCATCGAAAACTTCATTCATTTTTGTTCATACTTTCCTCTAGAATTCTTAAATCATCAGCATAATCAAAGACCATGACACTATTTACTTACCATATGAGTCCATAGTCTCCCAGGGTCTTTCATATGATCCTTAAACAAAGTCCATCAGAATAATCCATATACATGTGGATAGAACACAACACTGCTTAACTCCTGATTTAATACAACACACGCTGCTACCCTCATTTCCTACCTTAACCTCAGCAGTGTTATTCTCGTACATAGCACTAATCACTTTAATGTATTTGTCTGGTATACCATACAAGGATAAAACCTTTTACTAAAGCTCTTCCATCAACAAAGTCGATCACAAACGATACCTATCTTGCACAAAGCCTTTTTAGGTGCAATTCTTTGAAAAGTATGTAGCTAACGCGTTATCAAGTAATTTCTGAGACTACACTGGCTAATCATGACAAAACGAAAAAACAATAAAGCAAAAACAATAAACAATTACCATTCAGTATTTGAATAATTAAATTGTCATTCGGTAATGTATTTTTATTCAGTTACCCTTACACCGTCACATTGAAAGGGTCGTCAAATTTTAGTTATTGTTTTTTTTTTAAGGTTTTATTTTTTATATTATCCTTGGTAATTTTTATTTTTTAGTAATTTTTGTTTTATCTATAAAACATAATCTATAAAACTGAGAACCAAAGGTGTTTGAAAACTTAGGCACTTCTCAATTATTAGCCTAAGAGTGAAAATTTGGTCAACACATCCTCTACCTTTTCTAAAACCGCACTGCTCTTCTCTTTAAACTTTGTCTACGGCATCTCTCAGTCTAAAAAGTATCATATTACTAAGTAATTTGCTACCTACAGAGACCAGACTAATGCCTCGATAATCACCACACTCACTTTTATCACCTTTTGTTATAAAGTGTATTAATTAAGGTTTTCCTAAAATCGTTAGGTCCTTCCCCTTTTTCGAAAATAATATTCATAATCTTCAATAACTTATCTCTAACCTCAGAGCCACCATATCTAAGAAACTCATTTACCACCCTATAAGCACCTGGAGCCTTATTATTCGTTAGTCCTGTTAGTACTGTTGATAATTCCTCCTTACAAAACAAATCTTCATTCACATCCATTGTATCCAATGTATCACAAACTATCCTTTTTTATATAAAGTGAGCCGATCAAAATTTTGAGACAGCCATTTTGTTTGAAAATTTCAATTATCCTACCGGTGTATATAATCTGATCCCCCCCCCCCCCTGACCCCCCGGGGTAAATGTCATTTATAAAAATTTTAATTTTTATACGCAAAAGTTTTTTAAATGGGAAGGGGGCAGAATTTTTTCGGTTCGACGGGGGGGGGGGGGAGAGGGGGCACTGTACCCCGGGGCTAATTTTCAAGAGATAGGGACGTGTCGGGGGCGGGGGAGGGTTGTACTTATCAGGAAAAAAATTTAAAATTGTGAAATATTAAAGAATTTTAGTCAAAATTGAAAGTAAAAAATGAAAATTCCTATGCAATATTAAAAATCAAAACAAAAAGAAATTAATACATGCCCAAGAGGTTTGTCCCCTCCTCAATACCTCACTATTTAGTCAAGATTTGACATTAGTCCAAATTCTTTAAAAAAGCCTCCTGAAACACAAGGGTTGGTTAATTAGAACAATATGTAGCTCTTTTAAAAGTACTAAAAATAAACTATAGCGTGAAAACCAAGGTAGGCGGCAACCCCAAGGCCGTATCCTGAGGTACGGATCTCGCGGGCTTGAACCCTCCCCCCCCAATGAATATAAAGAAATTTTTGACGCGTTTTTACAATATTTTTGCCCCCCCCACAAACAAACCTCCTGGATATGACCCTGGGCCCACTCCCTCATATACGTAATACTTTCTGTTCCTTTTGAGTTTTAATGTTGTTCCTTATTATTTCCTTTTTTTTACACAAAAAAAGAAAATAAAACATGTAATCCTAAAAATACAATGACAGTAGTAATGTTATTATTATTTATAAATTTAGAATTTAATTATACTTTTTTTAATCTTGTCGAATGATTAGGGAGAGAATAAATTAGAAGAAGGACAGAGAGACAGAGACAGAAAGAGAGAGAAAAACAGCCAGAGCCCTGGGGGAGCTGCCGGCCAATAGGTGCTAGCCCTAAATAATGGCAATATGAGTTCTAGTTTGTGATGAAATGACCCTTTTCTAGTTTTCCACAATCATTTTATTCTATATGACTTGATTCAAGTAAAAAAACGATAAATTCTTCGTAGTGATGAATGGTAAAAGGACCGCTTCGGCTGTTGGTTCTTCTCCGTCAGGATTCAACTTCAGGTCTTATCTTGGGCCACCTTGTATGAAGTCAATGTTTTTGGAACCAGCGACGGAGAAAGAAATTGCTAAAATTGTTATGGGATTGGAAAATTGTTCGTCGTCTGGCCCTGATAATATTCCTACTAAAGTAATTAAGTTCATACTTCCTTCCATTATTTATACCTTAACAAAACTTATTAACCTCTCCTTTCAGCATGGTATTTTCCCGAGTATTTGATTCCTGCTGCTTTGTTTCTGGATGTTTGTAAAGCCTTTGATTCTTTAACCCGCAGTGTTCTTCTTTTTACACTTCCTCATTTTGGCGTAAGAGGTAGTGCGTTTTATTGGTTCAAGTCTTTCTTGTCTGTTAGAACAATTTCTGTTCATCCATTTTTTCGCTCACCATCAAGTGTTGACCAGGGGGCTCCTCAAGGGTCAGTTTTAGGGCCGGTACTGTTTTTAATTTGCATAAATGACCTAATTTTTGCAGTTAGAAATAAAAATCCTCTTTATTGCTGTCGTCTATGTCATCCAACAGTCTCCCTTACCCATAATTACAGTTTGCATACCTCGGATTCTCTTGTTACTTTTGCCGATGATACCACCCTTATTAATTCTGGGAGAACAGAGGATGAAGTTCGTACAAAGTTGATGCTAATTTTCTTGTCTTAAATGTTTCTAAAACTAGTTTTTTAGTTTTTTCTCGTATATCCCAGGCTTGCCCTCAATTATCTGAAATTCATATATCCAAAGGCTTTATTAGTAGACCAGAGGATGGCCATGTCCATTTCCTAGGTATCCTCCTAGATGAAAATTTATCTTTCAAACACCATATTGATTTGATTAAAATGAAGGTATGCAGAAACCTCGGTATTCTAAGAAAACTAAAGCATATCTTTCCAGGACCAATTCTAAGAATCCTATTTCATAGCTTAATTCATTCTTATGTTTCCTATTGTTCAGTCATATGGATGTCTATTTTCCCTTCTTTTCTCAAACATAATGTGGAATTTGAACTTTGAAAAATCATGAGAATGTAACTGTGACAATTTAAACCACGACAAAACACTACTGAAATATTCCAACTCTTGCATTTCAATGAAAGAAATCCAAAATGAATTTTGAAACATCAAGAGAGTGTAAGTTTGACAAGGAAAACCACGACAAAACACTACAGAAATATACCAACTCTTACATTTCAATGAAAGAAATACAAAATGAACTTTAAAAAATCATTAGAATGTAACTGTGACATTGTAAACCATGACAGAACGCTACTGAAATATTCAAACTTTTGCATTTCAATGAAAGAAATCCAAAATGAACTTTGAAACGTCAAGAAAATGTAACTGTGAGATGGTGAACCACGACGAAACACTACTGAAATATTCCAACTCTTGCATTTCAATGAAAGAAATTCAAAATGAACTTTGGAAAATCAAGAGAATGTAACTGTGGCAAGGTAAACCAAGACAAAACACTACTGAAATATTCCAACTCTTGCATTTCAACAAAAGAAATCCAAAATGAACTTTGAAAAAATCAAGAGAATGTAAATGTGACAAGGTAAAGCACAACAAAACACTACTTAAATATTCCAACTCTTGCATTTCAACGATAGAAATACAAAAATGAACTTTGAAAAATCAAGAGGCTGTAACTGTGACAAGGTAAACCACAACAAAACACTACTGAAATATTCCAACTCTTGCATTTCTAGGAAAGAAATCCAAAATGACATTTGAAAAATCAAGAAAATGTAACTATGACAAGGTAAACCACTACAAAACACTACTGAAATATTCCAACTATTGCTTTTCAATGAATGAAATCCAAATTGAACTTTGAAAAAATCAATAGAATGTAACTGTGAAAATGTAAACCACAAAAAAACACTAATTAAATATTCCAACTCTTGCATTTCAACGAAAGAAATTCAAAATGAACTTTGAAAAATTAAGAGAATGTAACTGTGACAAGGTAAAACATGACAAAACACTACTTAAATATTCCAACTCTTGCATTTCAACGAAAGAAATCCAAAATGAACTTTGAAAAAATTAAGAGATCGTAGGTGTGAGAATATAAACCACAACAAAACACTACTGAAATATTCCAACTCTTGCATTTAAATGAAAGAAATTCAAAATGAACTTTGAAAATCATGAGAATGTAACTGTGGCAAGGTTAACCACAACAAAACATTACTGAAATATTACAACTCTTGCATTTCAATGAAAGAAATTCAAAATGAACTTTGAAAAATTAAGAGAATGTAACTGTGACAAGGTATACCACGACATAACACTACTGAAATAATCCAACTCTTGCATTACAATGAAAGAAATAAAAAATGAACTTTGAAAAATCATGATAATGTAACTGTGACATGGTAAACCATGACAAAACACTACTGAAATATTCCAACTCTTGCATTTCAACGAAAGAAATCCAAAATGAACTTTGAAAAATCAAGAGAATGTAACTGTGACATGATGAACCACGACAAAACACTACTGAAATAGTCCAACTCTTGCATTTCAAAGAAAGAAATTAAAAATGCACTTTGAAAAATCAAGAGAATGTAACTGTGACAAGGTAAACCATAAAAAACACTACTGAAATATTCCAACTCTTGCATTTCACGAAAGAAATTCAAAATGAACTTTCTCGTTTCTTTTCTCGTTTTTATCACCTTTAACTGGCCGCAGCCATTGCTACACAAGAAACTTTACTTACTCCTGACATTTGACCTCATGGCTTTAAGGATATTTGCAGCATTAAGGATAGTCAATGCTGACCTCTAATCACATTCATCATTTACTGGATTTCCATAAATTATATTTAAATTTCAAAATTTCATTTCATTTTAAGTTCAACAATTATCATTTCTGATTATAAAAAACTACTTACTCCTGACATTTGACCTTATGGCCAGTTCGTTTGTAGAATTGATGACATCAGAAATGACGAAATTCGCTTTGTGGTTATCATCCTTACGTAAGGATGCTAGTCGCTGTCGCGGATCAAGGTCTGGAGTGGGTTTTTCTAAAACTTCAAGGTCAACTATTTCGCCAATGTTTGTAATATCCTGCATTAAAACATTGCTTTCACCTATAAAAGAAGAAGGAAAAAAATACAACAAGGCTTAATTCAAAGAGTATTGAAGATTACACTGCCTTTAGACCACGCAAAAGCAAAAAATCTAACACGGGAGAAATTTTCATGATAGCAGCAAGTAACCAATATATGAATATTTCAGCTAATAAAAATTTTGCAGATACCCATCCTCAGCAAAATAGATGACCAATTAACCAAAACCATAAAAATATTATTGTCAAAATCACATCAACAAAAATTCGATTAAAATCAAAGATAAAATCAAAAGAGACTTAGTGTCAATACTTACCTTTGTAATTGGGGGTAAAGTATAATGGAAGTGCCTCCAAAATGTGTTAACTAAAATTTTTCTGTAGATTATGAAGTAAAAATTGTTTTCTTAACATGTTTCCTTTTCAAAAGGCCCAATTCTAGGCTTATACTGCTTCTTATAGCCTACGCTTCTGAATGGTGGTTATGGGGGAAGAATATTTCCATGAAAGATTTTTTCTTGGGGGAAGGGATATTTCTATGAAGGGGGCACCGGATTTCCCAGCATTATTTAAAAAAACGATCAGAAATTAAATATAAAAAACAAGTTTTTTCAACTGAAAGTATGGAGTTACATTAAAACTTAAAACGAAAAGAAATTATTACGTATATGAGGGTTTGCCCCCTAGTCAACACCTCGTTCTTTACGCTAAAGTTGTTTTTAGTACTTTCAAAAGAGCTATCTATTCTAATTAACCGGCCTTTGTGATTCAGGGGTTTGTGATTTGAACAAAATTTGAACTTTAGCATAAAGAGTGAGGTATTGACTTGGGGAGCAAACTCCCTAATATACGTAATAAAAACATACGAATATAGAAGTTCTTTACGTAAGCTAATTCGTAAGCTACGTCAAAAAATAACCATATATATCTTCAAAATTAGTAAATTTAGTTAATTTAGTATTAAAGTATAAATACATTAAAATGAATCATTAAATTTTTTGTTTTTATACCGCGAAAAAATTAGAAAAACGTGGTTGAAACAAACAAACAAAAGAAAAAAAAAGCAACAACCAAGACTTAGGACTGGAAAGCTTTTAAATAGTATGTCTTTGGGACTCAACTGACTGTTAGAAAAAAAAAAGGATTGTTAAATTAAACTACTCAGTTTTGCATATTTAATTTTAAGATTCAATGTGGCAACACGAAAGCGTAATACTGCCCTAAATACTAAATACTTAATACTAAATACTAAATACTACCGGTCTTTTTCAAAACTTTTATAATTTTATTTACTAACGTTGTGATTAGTAATAAGTATATGTAACTTACTAATTAACTTAGGTAAATAGCTTATTTATTAATTTATGCATAATAAATAGGTTATGATTTTCAACCACTAGAAAATAACGTTATTTTTAAGCTTAAGTTAAAATGTTGTTAAAATTCTATTAAAATTTACTCGTTACCATAAAATTCCGTTTATTATAATATATATATCAGATTAAAGTACTAAAATTCATTGACTTAAAGATCGAGGTATTGAATTGGGGTTTAACACAATAATATAAGTTATAATTTTTGTCTTTTTTTCGTATTGATGTTGCTCCTTACATTAATATTAAAAACTATATTTTTTTTTTAATTTTATTTATGATCTTTTTCTTTAATAATTCTTGGACATGCGGCGCCCCCTCAGCGAAATGTCCCTGCCACAATGAAAACTTACTTCATGGAAAGATCCTCCCATATGACCCCCGACCCCCCCCCCACCTACCAGAAAAAATCCCCCCTGAAAACATCTGTATACTTCCCCATAACCAATACTATATGTTAACATTTGGTAAATTTCATAACTTTCAGCCCTCTCTCCGGTGACTCCGGGGGATTAATTCATCCTACAAGACATAGTTATCCTATGTTCTAACATGCAGAACAAAATGGCGCTCTAAACATATTGTTCAGGTGACTGGTGGAAAAAAATTAGTGTGGGAGGGGACCTAGGTGCCGTCAGTTTTATTGGTCACTTTAGATTTTACTAGAACAATTAATTTTCGTTAATATGAGTCCTCCCACGATTTTCTATGAACACTGGGTTGATTATATAACCAAGGTTACCAAAAAAAAATATAAATAAAAAAAAAACGCCTCAGACATCTTTCTGATTTAAAAAAAAGAAAAATTCTAAAGATGCCTATTAATGTATATTGATTAGGTCTGATAGATGAGTACTTGAGCTACTGACACGACCGAGATCCAGAGATCCTAATTGTGCGTGATGTATTGAAAGAGTCGGATATGTCGAAGGACCACCGTGCTCACCCGATTAGCTCCAGATCTGATAAGTCACTAGTGGATACTGACCCACAGTCCTGGTGTAACCCAGGGACTCTTCAGGATGTCCACGCCGCGGTGAGCATTGTGTCTACAGCATGTTTAATTTTGATTAGATGGATATTGAAAAAGAATGATCTTTGAAAGTCTCGTCCAGGTGCGTTCCTATTATTCAAGAGTTAGTTTGAAAAGATGACGTTCTCTCAATATTCTTTCAGAGTTTATGTCCGATGAACTAATTTTGTAACAATGTCCATTTGTAATAGTGTCCTTATTTAGCAATAAACACCCTTTCAATAAGTTCTTGGTAACGAACTGTCAGTCCGGAGCGACCCGGCTCAATCGTAACCAAAACTCAAGAAAACGGGTTTTTGATATCAATAGAGACATCAAAAGATTCAGATTTCAATGTTGATTTCAAATATATAACTTTCATCAAGTTTAGTGCTACCCATCAAAAGTTACGCGCCTGAGAAAATTTGGCTGATTTTCAAAAAAGGGGGAAAGACCCCCTAAAAGTTATAGGACCTTAATGAAAATCACACCATCATATTCAGCGTATCAGAGAACCCGACTGTAGAGTTTTCAAGCTCCTATCTACAAAAATGTGTAATTTTACATTTTTTGCAAGAAGAAAGATCACGGATGCGTGTTTATTTGTTTGTTTGTTTGTTTTTTTTGTTTTTGGTAAACCGTGGTGATATTATAGACCCACTGGTACTAACAAATATTGGGAGTTCTCATTGGAAAGTAAAATAAAATTTATATGTCAAATTTTAAGTGACAAAAAAAATGGAGGGCAACTAGGCCCCCTCCCAAGCTTATTTTTTTCACAAAATCACCAGATCAAAATTTTGAGATAGCCATTTTGTTCAGCAGGATCGAAAATATGGTAAATATGTCTTTTAGGATGACTTAATCCCCAGAAGTTCCCAGAGTGAGGGCTAAAAGTTATTAAATTTACCCAATTTTAACTTAGTAGGGTGTTGTGTGATTTATACCTACTTTTTCAGTTGTTTTTTTTCGGTGAGGGGGTGGTCAGGGGGGGTCGGTGGTTATGTTGAAGGATCTGTTAATGAAGGACGTTTTCATGGGGGAAGGGAAATTTCCATGAAGGGGGAGCCAAAATTGCAAGCAGTTTTTTTTGGTTATTGGTAAGTATACAACAAATGTCAGGACGGATTTTTTCTTGAGGAGGGGGGGGCTAGAGGAGGGGGTTCCTAGGGGGACTATGGACGGGGAGGATGTGTCTGGGGGGGCAGGGCCATGTCGTGGCCGGGGGCGCCGGATTTCCGAGGATTATTTAAAAAACGATCAGAAATTAAATAAAAAATACAATATTTTTCAACTTAAATTTGATAATGAATATTAAAACTTAAAACGAACAGAAATTATAGCGTATGTGAGGGGGGTCTCCCCCAAGTCAATACCTAGCGCGTTAAGCTCCAGTTTTTTTTTATTTATTTAAAAATATAGATATCTTATAATTAAAAGGCCAATTTGATTAAGGGGGTTGTGTCTCAAAAATTTTTTTAAATTTTAAATCAAAGAGCGTGGTATTGACTAAGGGGAGAACCCCTTCATATACGTAATAACATATACGTAATAAAAAAAAACAATAAAAAAACAAGCGATACGGCTCAATAGTAATCGAAACTTTTAAAAACGGAATTTTGATTTCAATAAATGTATCAAAAGAATGTGTTTATAATGCTGATCCTAAATATATAAATTTGATTAAGTTTAGCATTACTCATCAAAGGCTACAAGCCTGAGACAATTTACTCTATTTTTTAAAGAGTTTGAAACATCCCCTACATGTGAAA
Source organism: Artemia sp. Qi Xiang Cuo (assembly GCF_049724085.1). Lineage (NCBI taxonomy): Eukaryota > Metazoa > Arthropoda > Branchiopoda > Anostraca > Artemiidae > Artemia > Artemia sp. Qi Xiang Cuo. The sequence goes on along the minus strand of NC_142802.1, from coordinate 21,541,760 downwards.
GAATTTTAATGAAAATCACACCGTCAGATTCAGAGTATCAGAAAACCCTATTACATTAGTTTCAAGCTAATATCTGGAAAAATCTGCAACTTTGTATTTTTTGCAAGAAGATAAATATACGAATATATAAATTAGTTACGTAAGTTAATTTGTAAATACATCCATTTATCAAAAGAAAAGTAAAATTTTTATGAAAATAAAAGCTGAATTAAATAAAAAACTATCAGAAATTAAATAAAAAAACAAGTTTTTTAAACTGAAAGTAAGGAGCGACATTAAAACTTAAAACGAACAGAAATTATTCCCTCTGTGAAAGGGACTATCCCCCCCTCAATGCCTCGTTCTTTACGCTAAAGTGTGACTCTTTCTCATGAATCTATTTTTTAAAACAATAAAAAACTTTAGTGTAAAGAGTGAGGCGTTGAGGAGGGGACAGCCCCTTTCATATACGGTATAATTTCTGTTCGTTTTAAGTTTTAATGTCGCTCCTTACTTTCAGTTTAAAAAACTTGTTTTTTTTATTTAATATTATAAGGATTGAATTTATATAAGTTTGTTTTAAAGAACATATACAAAAAATTTATTAAATATATAAAATGTCTTACATAGCTTTAAATTACTTACTAAATGAAAATGTACAGAAAATCTTGAATCATTAGGTTTTATCAGATTTCTGCGATATAAAAAAAAGGTAAATTATGCAAAAAATATCATAGAATAACTTACCTATTGCGGCTGCTTTTATTTCCTCATCACGTTCTTTAAGACGTTTCATTTGCTCATTGTAAGGCAAGGATGTTACGCGTCTGCATCGGAAATACTATGAAGATAAAATAAAAATATTAGTAAAACTTTCTTACTAATTATAAAAGGTTTACTTTCTTGACAATGAAGGCATACCATGCTAAAGAAAAGTATAAAAACTGAACACTAATGAAAGAAAGTAGTATTATCCATGGATTAATAAAAAAAAGTTTTTATAAATTAAATTATTGAGCCAAATTAAAACTTAAAAAGACCAGAAATTAGTAAGTATATGACAGGGATGTCCCCTCCTCACCGCGTCGCACTTGAATCTATAGTATGTTAGTTTATTTTATAGTTACGTTATAGAGATACTGGATCTTACATATCCAGGCGGGGCGGAGGTGACAGTCCATTTAAAATAGTTACTGATTTCACTTCGTTTTAAGTTTTAATATCGATTATTACTTGTTTTTTAAAAAAAACAGATTATTATTTAATTTTTTAACTATTAAAATAAATTAAGGTTTTTATTTTTTCTCACCTTAAATTAATAATTAAAACAAAATTTGCCTATTAATTCTACTTTTATTGGTATAAATGTCTTTCTCGAAAGTTGTTTAATATCATATAGGGGATAACGGGGTGGAACAGGCAAGGGGCGGAACAGGGTGGACCGGGGTAGGCGATTTTTAGATGACAAGGAAGGTGCTAGGCCTGGCGGTAATAGCTACAACTAATCCAGCTCCGTACAGCTGAACTGCGGCATCCATGTTGGTTTAGGTTCCTTTCGGTTGATGAGAGAACCAGTTGCCGTCTAGTTATTTGCTGTTTTATTTGCGTCTAGTTAGTGCAACTTTTATTGATTTTGTAATCAAGCTAGGGTTAACACTCTTCTTTACATATACAAGCTGCTTTAAGTCTTTACATTGCATCTGCAGCTAGTCATACTTTTAATACGTTCAATGGGCTTTGATTTAGTCACCTTATTGTTTCTTGACTTGAAGTTTTTTAGTTGTCATAACCTCATAATAAGAGGGCGTGTTCCTGGGGTGGACTGGGGAAGTACTCCAGTCCATCCCGCCATATTTTAATCTGACAAGTCGTGAAAAATTTGTCTGTAAAATTTCTTACATTTTGTTACACTTGTCCGGTGGTTTTATATACAGAAAGAATAACATTCTATAAAGTGGCGATGAAACATTCGGTTTTATCAGTTATTTCTGGTCGATGTGGCTGCCTGAATGCTTCTAATAAGTTTGAAGTTCCCCAGACTATTCTTGAAAGATACGTTAAGAAAAAAGGAAAATCCTGAGTATCTGATTGATAAAACTGCAGGGAAATTTCAAACCGTTTTTGTCCAAGAACTGGAACTTGAGATTGTGACGTACTTAAAAACTATGGAGTTGCAGTTGTTTGTTCAGACGATGAAGGACATGCGTACCTTAACTTACTAATTAGCTCACAGAAATAAAATATAATAGATTTCAACACGAAATAGCTGGTCAAGACTGGGTCAACGGATTTTTTAAGAGAAATAATACTCTTGTCTATTCGTAAGCCAGAGCCAACATCTTATACAAGAGCTAGGGGATTTCTCTGGATAGTTTTTTTTTTCGCTACTCACTCAATTTGTAAATACGCACAAACTTAGAGTCAAATATATTTAATTGTGATGAAACTGGTGTTTCAGTGAAAACTACGAACCACTCAACTCCGTAATTTTAAGGGTAAACGACAAGTTTACCCTTACATTTCAAAAACTAGCCAAATTACATTTTCTACATTTTTACATTTTACATTTCAAAAACTAGCCAAATTTTTTAAAATTTTTAGTTGTGGGTTGGTAACAATAAACTGAAATAATTTTATACATTTAGAATCAGCATAAAAAGCCAATACTGTCGGTTTAGCAAATGTCAAGAGAATTTCATTTTTAGTTTTGGTGGATATTGGCCCAAGTCACTTTTTGCTTCCAGTTTTTTTTATCAAAAACTATTTGATAATAGTCTCCTGTGACAAAAATTGTTTAAACATGTTCATTTTATGTATATGAATAGGATAATAAAAATAAAGAGGATCAATTTGACAGCTTGATAGTATGATTAAATTTAGTTATTTCTTTCGCTGTTCTGTAAGTTTTTATAGGTCTGTATATACTATTACTCTACACAACAATCATTGATCTGTCTTCTGCCAAAAAATACAAAATTCAACAGGTTTGCAGATTTTAGCTTGAAACCTCTACAGTAGGGTTCTCTGATACGCTGTATCTGATGGTGTGATTTCCATTAAGGTTCTATAGCTTTTAAGGTGTTTTCTCCTTTTTTCGAAAATCAGGCAAATTTTTTCAGGCGCGTAACTTTTAATGGGTAAAACTAAACTTGATGAAACATATATTTTAAATCAGCATTCAAATCTGATCCATATGATATATCTATTAGTATCAAAATTCAGCTGTTGAAGTTTCGGTTACTCTTGAGCCGGGTCGATGAAAAGTAGTGATTTGTGGTAAAAACCACGAATATTTCACAAGTGTGGAAAGGTAGGTCTACACTGCTTAAGGACCTGCCTGGTCTGCCTTGGCCTGCAGAGGTCTACAGAGGAAAAACCTGTCATCATTATCTTAATCAGATTCTTTTTCTCTGGCTTTAGTTCTGAAAATTTAATTCCTCTTATTTTAGTAGAATTTTAAGCCATGTCTGATTTTTTCAAAATTTAGTAAATGTATTTGGATATCTTTAAAACATTATAAATTGGGATTGAGCAGTTGTGAAGCTGAAAACAATTTTTGGTACTATTTCATAATGTTACACACTAAATAAGTAAAGATTTTTTAAAACTAATTAAATAGAATACACTATTATGAAAAAGTACTAGTTTAGAAACAAATTCTTGCTGTTTGCACATTAGGGGGGGGGGGTAATATAGGAGCTACGAGAATAGATCAATTACTGACCCGTGAATGGTGAATTAAATAAAAACCCTAAATATATAAAACAAGAAAACACGAGATGGTGACCCTTCAAGGGGTATTTGCAATACAGATATTGATTGCAAAGCGTGGTTTCTTATAGAGTCTACAACTTTTAAACAATTGTTTTTTGGGTTTTAGGATCGAGTTATTATTATTTGTATTGACTTGTTGTTACAGTGACGATGACCAGATTTCATTACTATCATTAGTATATACCCTCTAATGAATTCTGAGCCTTTATGTTCCTTCCGGTTTTTTCTGGTAGGTAAACAGGTCATCACACTCGGTCATTACACTCTTTGTCAAGAGGATTTACCGCAATACCGGGTCCTAGCGTGATTGATTTTTTGGACAATTGCCTTTAGTCAAGACTAGTATTTTGGGAATGTGTCGTTGCTAAAACTAACTTTCATTGGAAAAAGGGGTATAAAGCTTTTTGTTTTTGATAAGAATCGCACAATGAATGTATTTTTTGACGTGGGCATTTCGTATGATCCAATCAGAGGTTGTTCAATATATGATAACTTGATTTGTGGTTGGGATTTGAATAAAAGAAATGGTTATGTTATTTGCTTGCATGTATAGGAATTCTCAAGTTATTTCCTTGCGTGAATAGGAATTCCCATGTTATTTGCTTGATTATATAGGAAATCCCATGTTATTTGCTTGCTTTTATATGAATTCCCACGTTATTTTGATTGCTTGTATAGTAATTCCAATGTTATTTGCTTACAGGTATAGGAATTCCCTTGTTATTTGCTTGCTTGTATAGGAATCCCCATGATATTTGCTTGCGTGTATAGGAATTCCCATGTTATTTTCTTTCATGTATAGATATTCACTTGTTATTTGCTTGCATGTATAGGAATTCCCATGTTATTTGCTTGCTTGTATAGGAATTCCCATGTTATTTGCTTGCTTGTATAGGAATTCAAAGGTTATTTGCGTGCTTGTATAGGAATTCCCATGTTATTTGCTTGCATGTATAGGATTTCCATTGTTATTTGCTTGCGAGTATAGGAATTCCCATCTTATTTGCTTGCATGTATAGGAATTCCTATGTTATTTGCTTTCTTGTAGAGGAATTCCCAGGTTATTTGCGTGCTTGTATAGGAATTCCCATGTTATTTGCTTGCATGTATAGGAATTCCCATGTTATTTGCTTGCGTGTATAGGAAGTCCCATGTTATTTGCTTGCGTGTATAGGAATTCTCCTGTTATTTGCGTTCATGTATAGGAACCACCATGTTATTTGCTTGCATGTATATGTATTCCCATGTTTATTTGCTTGCTTGTCTAGGAATTCCCGTGTTATTTGCTTGCATGTATAGGAATTCCCATGTTATTTGCTTGCGTGTATAGGAATTCCCATGCTATTTTAAGAGCTTATGTCCCCCCCATGCGATTATAAGAGTTTATGTCCCCTTCCTATGCTATTCCAGGAGCTTATGTTCCTTCCTATGCTAGTATAATGGGCTTTTCAATGTGGTTTTTCTTTAATTTGTAACCATTAAAAAAAAAATTTTTGTGTTAAATAAGTAGTTCTTATATCTTTTAAGATAGCTTTACGGGGTTTGAGACACTCTGTTGCCTGATTCAGTTTGTTTTTTCTTTACTTAGTTCTCATTAAAAACTAAATTTTTGTGTTAAATAAGTAGTTCTTGTATCTTTTAAAAGAGCTTTACAGGGTTTGAGAGACTCGGTTGTCTGATTCCGTGTGATTTTTCTTTACTTGGTGCCCATTAAAAAAGTTGCTAGCGAAAACCCCGTGTGGATGAGTTGAAATAAAAAATTTTAACAAGAAATGGCTGAAAAGTGTTTTGGGGGAGATGATTTGATTGGCAGAAGGATATATTAGCGAATTTAAAGTGGAAGGCGAGTTGCTAGCGAAAAATCTAAGCTAATAGGGGTTTTTGACCGTAAACTCTAGTTTTTTGTAAGAAAATTATGGAAAATACAATTAGTTGGTTCATAGGTGAAACTTAAGTCCAGGTATGGATCGAAAAATAAACTATTTCTGTAGAATCTGAGCTAATAAGGGTTTTTGACCATAAACTCTAGTTTCCTGAAAGAAAATTATGCAAAATAAAATTCTCTCGTTCAAATGTGAAACTTAGGTCCATTCTCTGGTTCAAATGTGGAAAACCCCGTGTGAATGAGTTAAAATAGAAATTTTTTAACAAGAAATGACTGAAAAGTGTTGTGGAGGAGATGGGTTAATTGTCAGAAGGATGTATTAGGCTAGCGTAGTTATCGTAGAGGCCGAGTTGCTAGCAAAAAACCCGTGTGGATAAGTTAAAATACAAATTTTTAACAAGAAATGTCTGAAAAGTGTTTTGGGGGAGATGGGTTGATTGGCACAAGGATTTAGGCCTGAATTTAGAGTGGAGGGCTAGTTGAGAGTGAAACCTATAAGTTAATAAGTGTTTTTGACCGTAAACTCTAGTTTTTTTGTAAAAAACTTAGGTAAAATACTATATGTTATTTCATAGAAAATTAACTCCAGATCTGGATCGAAAA
>NC_142802.1:20324072-20392154 GCF_049724085.1 Artemia sp. Qi Xiang Cuo | reverse complement strand
CAAGCGAAAAACAAAGCGAAACAAACATAACCTTTATAATTACAATCAAGGCCGAGTCTACTGGGACGTAGTCAGAATTTGAATTTGGGAGTTCTCATTGGAGGGGAGAGGAGGAACTATAAAATATGTCTTTAAGGGCACAATATAATTGAAAAGTAGATGTTTCTATTTAGTTTTTCACATCAGGGAAGGAGGAGACACTGACTCAAGAATTGCCTTCTGGCTACACTACTATACGCTAGACAAAAATTTTCAGAATTGTGCTTGAACCGTCATTAGAATGTCGAGCCTATGTTTACTAAACATTATATTTCTTTTACTTAAACAGTAGAGAATACTCATATATATGTTTTATTGATTTCAGTTACAAGAATCACAGCATATGATTGTCAAACAAGGCCCATTTGATATTAAGTAGACAGAGAGGACTGATACTCGTATTTTCTCACCAGCAGGCTTTGGGACTCGAATTCATTTTTCCTGACACCAAAAGATTTTGGCAGTCGATGGCTCTAACAGCTATAAAATAATTCAAATCAATAAAAAATATTTCAGTTCCATCAATCCTTAGTTAGTTGGCCCTCTATATCTATGTAATATGTCTACGAACAAGGCACACAGAATACAAAAGAATATCGTCTAAGGAGAGAAAGAAATTTCAGAATTTTTTAATACAAAGACATACTGAACAATACCTTCCGAATCATATCTATCTAATATAAAGAATGTTAGTAACTTAAAAAATACATACACTTTTCCTAAATACAGCAATCGCAATTATGTGTGATCAAAACCGTATTCAGAAAAATAGTTATCAATGAGAATTGACTTTCATCGAAAAATTCACCAGGTAACTCAACCTTTTAAGACCCCCGATGGATTACTACGGTTTTGAAACGAAGTTTTGGAGAAAACTTTCGTCTATTCTTAGATCTACCGTAAAATGCAGGTAAAAATACTATTTCTCATAAAAACCTTTCTCTTAATCTTAAATTGATATTAAAAACACCGGTACAAAAAAAAACAAAAAAAACGTGCGTATAATAAGAAATCCAGAGGAAGATCCCGATGATGGTCGGAATTATTAGCAAAAGCATAACACAAAAAAGAGCTAACCAAACACTTTGTATTCACGAATCTTTTTTTAAACGTTAGTTGAATAATGCATAGATTTATCATATACCATAGTAATACGGGTAATTATAATAAAAAAATCAAAAATTGTCACAGGTTGTCTGTATTTAGACTTAAATTTCAAATGACAGGGATGTAAGTAAGTGTGACGGCACTAGACCCTTAAGGTCCAAACCGGGGGTGCTGATGTCCGTTTCGTGGCCCTTCAGCCAGGAAGTACAATGGGGGGGGGGGGCCAGCCATCCTGTGCTTTCCCACACCCTTCCTGCTTACCTTCCCCAGATTTCTCCAGGGATGACTATAAAATGAACCATGCTTATTCACAGCATATTATATTTAACATATATTTTTATTATCTGTTGTATGATAAGGAATTGGGAATGGAAGGGCCTCACATGCTTGATAAGTCTGAGATCTCTCTTCATCTAAATCTGGGCCTTGTCCGCATAAAGAGAAGCAAGTTCTTCAAATGCCTCTCCAAATTTGCCTAAAGTAAGATTTGATACCTTATGGATTAACTTCAAGTACAAGAATTCAACTCCTTTAATTTTTCTTTTTGAGGAAAGTGGGATGGTTAAAATTTTTATAGATTTACAAGACCTAGTTACTTCTTTATTGTTTTTTTTTTTTTTTGGGGGGGGGGGGGATAGGGATAACAAATTCACATGAAATATGAAAAAATTTCTATGTGACGAGATGGGAGCACCAAAACAAGAAAATGATTGATTTTCCCATCGAGTTGCTTCAAAAGAACAGAAGTTCGACAAAACTTCCTAACTTCATATGCGTCATTTAAAACTAAATAAGAGATATGTAAATATGTAGGATGGTGAAAGACAAAGAAGCATATATTATTACCCACAGAAACGCATGTATTCCCTAAAAATATCTTTGAAGCTGAAATCTTCATTTTTCACAGAATTCAATTTTCATAAAAAGAGGAGAGTAGTAGTTCTTTGGACAAACCTTCTTTCTAGTTATATCAAAGGATTTTCCCAGTGAATGGTGAAACACATCTGACGCAATAACTTGTCAGTTTTTCGGGAATGGCGAAAATTCAAATCAACACCCCCTCTTCAAAACCAAAATTTTTGTTTATCTAAGTCCCCTCGAGAGATTACATAAGGTGGATCAAAAACAAAAAATAGGTGAATTAGATATGAACTATAAAACATTTATCGGCAAAAACGCGAAGAAACCCGAGATTTTAGGAGAGAGGGAGGGAGAAAACACGTATGCAAATGTAGATGAACACATCATTAAAAAATATATGAATCATCTCGACTAATATAGTCCGGGTGACTTAGGGATGTCATTACACAAAGCAAAATTTCCTTGTTAATATATATTCTTTACTTTTCTTTGAAAAGCTTGTTTCGAGGAATTTTTTTTTAATTAATAAAAACAAATGAAAACTGGAAATGGAGATGCCTCCCAGTGATTTCGCTATCCCCAAATTTGTGATTTCACTATCATGTGAGGGAGAGGGAGGGGCCTAAACAAGCTTCCCCAAAAAAATATTAAAATTTTTTTTTTTTTTACATTTGAATTACTTTACCTCACCGTTACTTTTTCAAATTCCCCCCCCCCCCCACGCACACACACATCTGAAGCCCCGCAATTCTTTTTTAATGGGGGAGGGGGCCGGTGGGTAGAAATTTTTAAAAATTCACCAAAATTGGAGCACTATACAATAACAAACGAAATTGTTGACCCCCCCCCACTTTTGCGTAGGTGCCCCCGCCCCCCTTCAATAAAAGTTTAGGTTCCTTAGCGAGGTTATTATGCCCTATTATCTGAAGCATTTACATTTTATCATGAAGTGGATATAATTCTCTGTCTAACTAATAATACTATTTTTCAATTTGATTGAAGTCACTCACACTTGCTAAAATTTATTTTGGAGAGTAGGCATACATGAAAAATGAAAAAATGCAAAATGTAGAAAAATATGAAAAATTACACAACAAATTGAAAGTCAGCTCCCTCCTTCCTTCATACATGTTTGGTCTATGAGACTCTGAGAAAGGGAGTATCATCTCGAGTAAGCTATTTCAATTATAAATATTGCGCTTGGTTCTTTATTAGTAAGGCCAATAATAGAGCATTCGATATGTATTATACTTTAATATAATAAAAAAAGGTGCATTTACAATTTTAATAGAAAAAAAATCGATATCGTTTAAAAATCGGTATTTTTGGCAGTACGCAAGTAGTGTTATGATATAAGCGTAGTTATGACAAGATTAATACTATAGCATACCTATTTTAAAATTAACTGAATTAATTAGTAGACTTACTTCTCTGTTTAAAAGAATCACATGTATGACTCCCCTACAGTCACGGCTACACTTCATCACAGTTTTAGAATTTTGTTGTCATAGTGGTTTAGGTCGATCAAATGATTTTATTACTAACTGTTTGATATTTAATTTTGTATTTTATTTATTAATTGTTTTATTTTTTATTTGTATTTTTTTTTTTTTAATTATTCGTCTTTTTAATTTAAATAGAAACGAAAATTGTTGATTTTTAGTATCCAAACTAACACCAACTTAAGTATCCGACACCCCCGCCCCCCCCCCCAACCCTCTAACAGTGTCATACTATTACTCATTCCTATTTATTGTTGAGATTTGGTAAAATAAAAAGGTCCCAATTTAATGTCATCTATAGTAGCTTATCACATGATTCAAAGAGAGCCGTCCTAGCCGAGTGGCTAGTTGCGCCAGATTGAAAACTTTCTGTCCGCTAGGACAGGGTTTCAAATCCTGGCGTAGCTGGTTATTTGGATTGAACGGGGGTCAGTAGCGTGACTCTGTAAGCTCAGCATGAGTCGACCCAGTGAATTGGGTGCCACACCTTGGCTAAAGGGAACCTAGAGGAATCTGGGGGAGTACGCAGAAGGTGCACCTTCTGTCAATGCTTTTAATGAAATGTGCTAAAAAAATAGGCTGTCATTCACATTACTTTGCTTTCTAGATTAATTCTCTTTACGAATTTTCTATATCTTTTTACTTACTAGATAGTCCTATTCGTGTCAAAGAATCCCATTTAACCATTTTTCAATATATACATATATATATATATATATATATATATATATATATATATATATATATATATATATATATATATATATATATATATATATATATATATATATATATATATATATATATATATATATATATATATATATATATATATATATATATATATATATATATATATATATATATATATATATATATATATATATATATATATATATATATAATTAAAATTCTCCGTGGAATTTTATATAATTCCCACGGAGGAGTTTTCCGTGAGGGGGGGAAGGTATATTTCATTGAGGGTAAGACAGATTTACCTGCATTATTTGAAAAACAAACATAAATTATGCCATATACGAGGAGTTGCCTCCTCCTCAATACCTTACTCTTTACGCTTAGGTTTGACTGTTTACTAAAATTGAAACACGGGGGCTGTTTAATTAGAACAGGAAGCTTTTTTAAAACTGCTAACAGCTTTAGCTTAAAGAGCAAGGTATTGAGGAGGGGGCGACACTTCATATCCGGAATAAATCGGCCAAAATTAATATGCAAATTGTGTTTTAATTGTTAATGCACGGTGAGCCAAAATCGAACCTGCATTAGTTGAAAAACATTCAGAAACTAAATACAAAACAATTTTTTGTTTAACTGAAAGTAAGGAGCGACATTAAAAATTAAAACGCACAGCATTATTTCGTATATGTGGGGGCTTTTCCTTAATTTATGTATATACGATTATTCGTATATACATATATATATAATTGACATTTCTGATATAAATATTGTGAATCGTACATAGTGTTCGTCCAGGCCGAGCTCAACGGACTCGGTCTAAGTTCTAAGATGACTAGCGAACCACCGGGATGAACTAACTATAAAACGTATATACACAAAATAGGTCAACCAGTATCGGCGTGGGCTAATCAATCCAATGGAATCCCAAAACTAAATTCATAGTACCCATAAATTGAAAATCAACGGGACAGATTCAACTATCCCATGCAATGACTCGCACAGACTATTGGCACTAAGCAAATATATTTTCGTTTGAAAAATTAACACATTTGGAGTGCAAGTGAGAGTACGCTAGCCTCTACGACACTGAATGAAGCAATGAGAGCTATAAAAACAAAACTTACACTGAACAATGAAGCCAAACTCAAATGTAGGGCAAATTACCACTAATAGGGCTAGTGTTGAAGCCCTTTAAACTCCCAAAGGCAAGATTATAATTTGTGCTTTCCTAAAAGCTAGTTTTATGGCTTAAATTAAAAATTCATCAAGACATTAGCCTTTTTTATGCAAATGAAAGGTATTGTCGAGAAGGGAAAAAAGGCGATGTAAATAAGATATTCTTAAATCATTAGCGGTTATTTACATGTAATTTTAATTGGAATTTATGACGGCCGTGCCCACGAAATCTCTATGTCAAGGCTTGGGCCTCAAATGGCCATGCCCCCTTACACAACGAAAAAAACAACAACTTACTATTGGCTGGAGGAGCCTATAATCAATTCGATCCTCAACCCTTTCTATATACTTTACTAACTGTCAAACGCACTCCCTCCCTCAAATAGACTCCAGCTTGGAATTCAAAAGATGGAAATACTCTATGAGTTAGGGAACGGAAATATCCTAAGAGTTTAAACTTAATACCATCAGTCATCCCTTATATACTGACAATACGACCTTTTGACAACCATAACGTATATAATGGGTTTTAATTGTTTTCGGCATCCCAACCCAACCAACATTTCCTCAAAATTTTACGTTAATACACCAAGCTTATAAGGAGACCCAGGATCAAATATGTCCCACTTTTTCCAAAAGCCTTATACGTTTACAATGCGCAACTTTCAGAACCTCAAGCCTTTTCCCTGGCAGATGTGGAAGGGGGGAGGTATATTCACCCAGGAGGTATAGTCATTTGACTATTGGACTATTTTGAATAAAATTGTTATCGCAACTCTCAGAACCTCAAGCCTATTCCCTGGCACATGGGAGGTATATTCACCCAGGAGGTATTATCATTTGACTATTGGACCATTTTGAATAAAATTGTTATCTCATAATATTAATCGAATGTTTTTAGGAAAGAAGTGGGTTGGATCCCCTCCTGGTTGCCCTACTATCAATTTTGACTCTTAAAAAGAGCACTAAAACTTAAAATTTCTAATCAAAATTACTCCGAGGATTATAAAAGATGATTTGTATTGATTTAGAACACTCACACTGCAATTCTCTTGATTTTTAACAAACATCTAACCATTAGGATCTTTCCATAACTAGTCCCCGAACACTCATTATTCAAAAGAGGCACAAGATTTTATTAAAACACGGGAGGAGAGAAAGGTCTGGAGGTCGAACAGGCCCAAGTGCCCCGATTTCGGCCTTCCAACAATAAAGATGGCACTATACGTATCTTAATGGTGGCGCAAGAAGTCCCCCATCTCAGAAGCAGAAATTAATACATTTCTACTTTGAAGTTTTGTAGCTTTTTCGAAAACAGACAGAGAAAAAGCACAAAAAGATGGACAAGAAACAGACACGTGGACTGAGACTAAAAGTGAAAAGCATCCGAGAGGGCAAGGACGAGGGCCTGAAAGGTCTGGTCCGGAGTTTCATCAACAGACTAAGGCGAGTCTGTTTCTGCCCGGGCCGCCGGCCGAAAAGTTTGCCCTGGCCCTGGCCGCCGGACGAATTGGTATATATCGGGGTGGGAGCAAACTCCATTTCCAACAAAAATGATTATCATATTTGGACAGAGCATAAAAAAGGCATCAAGTGGTGTTTTTACTTTATTTGTAAGTAAACAAAATGAACTGTGAAAAATTTAACCAAGAACCAATAAATGCATGGGAAATATATAACCTAATAGGCTATGGACCATAGCCTAAGCCTATATTTGGGAAAGGGTAAGAAGGCTATGTCAAAATTAAACCTGTAAGGAAGAGATTATTAAATTCTGAAAGAGCATAAAAAAGGCATCAAACACTTTATTGTAGGCCTAGCCTAGGTCATTTATGTGAATTGATTGATATTTATGCTGATGAAATCAAGAAACAGAAAAATGCATGGGAAATATACAACTTGTGCTATATATTTTAAACTGCCGGGGGGGGGCAGGGGTGCCACCGTCAGTAGGATTTTACTAGATCTAGTAAAAAAAATCTAGTAAATTTAGAGGATCTAGTAAATTTCACGAAATCTAGTAAAAACTAGTAAAAAGTCATGATTTATAGTAAACAAAACTTTTTTTTATTTTCAATGAATTCAAGGAAAAAAATTATTGTAAATATATGACAATTTACAATTTTTGCTTGTCTGTCTCTTAAGAGAGAGACAAGCAGTCACCTATTTTTATAAACAGACACTTCACTGCCGGCGTCTAAGGTTGACAAAATCATCTTTCTGTGTATCAAATCTTACCAACTAAAAATGAAGCTGTAATGACACTTGGGTTTGTGTTGATTAGGAATCTATTGGAATCAAAACAAAAGCCACCCAAGGTGATTAGGTGAATCTCCTCAGTCTGAAAATTACTATTTAGGAAAAAGGAGCCTGCTGAGAGAAATTGAAAGTAAGTAGAAAAGTAATATATATATAGATATATATATATATATATATATATATATATATATATATATATATATATATATATATATATATATATTATATATATATATATATATATATATATATATATATATATATATATATATATAAAGTAAGAGTATATATATAGTAAAAGTAACATTTAGGTCAATATCTACAAAATCATATTATTAAGCTAGGAATAAAATAAATGCACCATTCGATGCCTTTTTTATGCTGATTATGACTATAATAAGCATTTCTCTCGGACATGAATTTCAGCCCCCCCCCCTTATATAGGCTATACCTGGTCAATATCTACCAAATCATATTACTGAGTCAGGACTAAAGTGAATACACCATTCGATGCCTTTTTTTTATGCTGATTATAAATATAATGAGCATTTCTATCGGAAATGAAATTCAGCCCCCCCCTATATATGCCCATTCAGGGTTCGTTGAGGAATAACCTAGATAGGGAGAGGGGGCTGAAAATAGTGTCCGATAGAAATGCTTATTATATTAGTAATCAGCATAAAAAAAGGCATCTAATAGTTTATTCACTTTATACCTAACTAATTAATATGATTTTGTAGATATTTACCACCTAACCTAACCCTGAATTGGCATATATAGGGGGGGGGGCTGAAATTTATTTCCGATAGAAATGCTTATTATATCTTTTTTCAGAATTGCATAAAATGATTCATTTTACTTGTAGATAGAAAGTTTATCATCCTTTCATCATAGGGTAGAACTAACATAAATACTAATATGTGTGGGTTAGGGCAATTGCGGTTGGGGCACTCGTAATTGAGTCAAGGTCTAAAGCTATGATATAGGTTTGATACATTAATAAACATTCATTGTTTTCAAATATTAAATAGTCGTTCCATTGTTTATATTTGAGTCTCTAAACTAAAAGGGCTGCTGACCTCTGTGTTAGGTGATTGGTACGAACTTAAGTGATTCTTCTCTTCTGAATGATTTGACAGTTGGTTTCAGTCTGCACAGGGGAGGATCATGGTTTTTTTTAGGGGGTGGGGGCGCAAAATAGGTTGATCCACAAAAAAATTAGGGGGGAGGGGGGCAAAATAGGTTGATCCAAAACTGCGGTATGAGCAAGTTTAACTAACGCAAACTTGAGTTTGCGTTAATTAAACGGAAGAAAACGATCTCGGAGGAAAACGATTCTCCGTCACGTTTCACAGTTGGACCTCAAAAATCCATGCAAATTTTGGAAAGCTTTGTCCCTTTTTAAAGACGCTGCTGGGCATGAACTGTTTCCATACTTGCCAAAGTTCTTTCTGACTCTCTGCAGCTTGCCCCATTCAAGTGCTGGAGCAGAGAGACAGTTCTCGATTTTGTCCGTCATTAAAACCAAAAATTGGAATAAGCTAAATATCTTGACAGTTTCGGCTCTTATGAAACCAAAGCAACTTGTCCTCAGATTGTCAAGTAGAGTCCATGACAGGGTGATCCCCAGCGATTTGACTCGGGCTACCAAGAAATGGAAACAAGTGGATCCCTTGAGTCAGAATTTGACACTAGTCAATGCTTTAAATTTGGATAAGGACGAGTAAAGCCTTTTAAGTGCGACTTTTTTAATTATGACTACATGTTTTTCTTTTTACTATTAAATTCGTATGATTTACCTGACCTGAAGACTATTGACAAAATGGTATTTTTTAAACTAATTAATATGTTTTCTTTTTCTTGGCAGCCCTAGTCCAATTTGAGGTGTACTTTTTAACTTACATAATTTTACAACTAAACCGGTAGCCGATTATGTTGTTTCCATTTTGAAGTGACATAGATTAAATTGGTTTTTTGATTCCCTAGAATACGAACGAGAAAGAATCCAGAAAAAATCAGTTAAAAAAAATCATAAATTAATTGCTTTAAAATCTGCCAGACATCTTTGTAAGCAGCTTATCCCGAACTTAAAGACCAGCCCAAATATTGTTTTAAAACTGGCAAATTTCCTCCTAAAACTGTAAAATTGAATGGTTTAGATTTCAAACCTAAAAACGGAAACTGGGGGACAAATTTCAAATGCTGTCACTTTCAAACACGCCTCAGATTCTTAGCACTTCATCGTCTGAATTGCTTCATGATGAGTTGTCGCTGTTTGTCTTTGTAGATTGTTTTTTACTTTTTCAATATATCTGAATTTTATGACCTGAAGAACATTGATAAATTTAAAGCCAGGCTTCACCAGCAGAATTTCCAGAATCCAAGAGTCCTGACTATTGTTTGACGTCTTGTATACACTGCATCTGGAATATGATGACTATCCAGTAGTACATCCAAATAATCCAAAAAAAAAATTTTTGAACATACATGTTTCCAGAATTTTCAATCATACTGTGAAAACAAAAGAAAAGAGAAAAAGAGGGAAAAAAAGGAAAAAAGATTGTGAAAATCGTACTGATTATCCTCGTATAGTAAAAATCGATGCTTGATGGTGTGCGTGCGGCTACAAAAGCATGCGCAAAAAAATTTTTTGGGCATTTAGTAAAAACAGATGCGATCTAGTAAATTTTTCCTCTCCAATTTAGTAAATTCTTCCAGATCAGGGTGGCAACCCTGAGGGGGAGAGTAAAATAAAGTGAAATCCTTACATAAATGACTAGGTCAGCAACAACTTTTCTGCATAGCCTTTTATGAAGTAGGTCTAAGAATTATTTTCTTAATAGGTTTTCTTTTAAACAGTCCTAATTATATTATGATATTGTGTATGTAGGCTTTTTGGTAAAGTTCTACAAAATCATATTATTGAGTTAGGAATAAAGTGAATACACCATTCCATGCCTTTTTTTTATGCTGATTACGAATATAATAAGCATTTCTCTCTGAACTTACTTCCAACCCCCCCCCCCATATATGCCAAGTCCGGGTTTGGTTAGGTATCGCCTATAGAGGGGGGGGGGGCTGAAATTAATTTCTGTTAGAAATGATTGTTATATTCGTAATCAGCATAAAAAAAGGCATCGAATGGTGCATTCACTTTAGTCCTAACTCAATAATATGAATTCGTAGAACTTTACCAAAAATTCGGCACAAATTGGGTGTATTTTGCCTTCACAATAACAATGACAAACCTCAAAATCTTAAAGTCTAGTCTTTACTGACAACTTCTACTGACAGATTCAGGAATCTGTCAATAAAGACAGGTGAAATTCAGAACCCTGTAGGGCTTTTCATATCACATTCCAGGCTAACCTAACCCAACCCAACCTAACCTAACCCTGAATTGGCATATATAAGGGGGGCTGAAATTCATTTCTGATAGAAATGATTATTATATTCGTAATCAGCATAAAGAAAAGGCATTGAATGGTGTATTCACTTTTGTCCTAACTCAATAATATGATTTCGTAGAACTTTATCAGCTTTTTACCATTCCATTCCAGAATTTGTGTGTGGGTATATGGACTACCATGAAGTCCTTTCACCCCTTTGATTTTGTATCTTCAATCCTTCTTATTCTTCAGCTCAGTTATGTTTTTGAAATGGTTAGCAGTAATTCTATATCATTGTAAAAGCAGCACCTGAAAATTAAAAATACACTCCACTAGGCTTGTCATTTGAAGCCATAATTTTGATGATGGGTTGTGGGAAGCGCGAGTACCTGAGCTACCTGTCCCCAGCAATTTAAGGCCATAGGCCGGCCGGTACCAATACGGCGCTTCCTACTCATTCTCGCTCTCTTCTGCACTGTAGAATTCTATCAATGTTCTCTTGTTGTCTTCATGATCTGAATCATCAAGTTATAAATTGGTCTCTCAGTGTTAGGATGGAGTTTTAAATTGATGATGGTATCAAATGATTCTGGAACACCCATTTTCTGGCAGCTTAGTTTAATCTTAGTGATTTGTGGTGCCAGTACTAAACACTCAAAAAAGATATGTTGGGGGGTTTCCACTGATGTTTTACACCACCTACAGAGTGGTGAATGATGGAGATTCCATTGGAATCGAAGAGAATTCAGCAACAGGTATCCAGATTTTAACCTGTAATACCACACCGAATCCTCCCTTGATTGAAATGGGGAATTCAGGAATGGGGTGCACTTTGTTTTTCCACGGTGTTTTATAATGTCTCGAAGGTTTCCAAGTTTTGAGTCTGGAGGGGGGCACGCATTTGCACCTTCATTAGCTAGCCTATTGGCTGTCATGTTGTGGGTCAGTTCTTTATGGCTAGGGATATGGTGGAAGCAAACTGAAGTGTCCATATTCTTAAGGCTTAGGAGAGAATCACTAATAGATTTTAAATCTGAATCAGCAGCCTCATAATTTATTTTTTTTATTTTTTGGAGGGCAGATTTAGAATCTGTGATAATTAACAATTTTTTTGAGGCTGGTATAAGGTTGACCATAACTTCCTGTTATTTTAGATGGGCAAACAACTCTGCTGACAAAATAGAAGTATTGGATGGGAGAGTTACAGAAATATTCAAGGAAACATACGGAATACAAACCCCTGCTCTTGGATTTGTTCCCTTTACTGAGCCATAAGTATAAACTAGAGTATGCTTGGGAAATAGTGAGCAAACTTTATTGGTAAAAAGCTGACAAAAAAACAGATCACTATAAAAAGTTTATCCTTCGGGAGCAGTTGCGAGATGGCACTCAGGGTCAGGGGGCTCCATTTCCCAAGGCGGGAATTTGGAAAAATGTAGCTATCTGCATGTTCATTTCTCCAATTTGGATGATCTTTCAGGTACTGACACCAAGAAGACTTATGGTGCTGAGGCTTGCTAGGGTTTGCAAAAGTGGCTGGGAAGACTGCATGTTTATCACCATAATATTGTATTTTTGTAAAGTAACAGTTTCTCTGCATAGTAGCTCTCTTTCAGAGCAGGTAGTCCAGAAAACTCTTTTAGCTTATCTACTGCAGTATGTTTATGCAGTCCCAATGCAATTCTTATGGCTGAGTTTTGGAGTGTCTCAAGGGTTTTGAATAAAGTTGCAGGAACATTTACGAGGAAATGAATGCCATATTCCATTTTTGAGCGAATATACAGTTTATAAAAATCAATAATCAATTTTGGTGAGGATCCCCATTTAGACCCTGCAAGTCGCTTTAAGATGATGAGTTGTGTTAAGATTTTAAATATAAGCCAATCCACAAGTGGTTTCCCATTTAAAAGGCAGTCAAGGATCATAACCAGTAGACAGGCAGATGGCTAATAAGCTATTGTGCTCCCTTCTATCACTAAGGGTGTAGGGAGAGTTGTTTGTCGGTTATAAAACATTAATGACTTTGTTTTTGGGACCAAAAGCTTTATAAAACAGAGACACATCATCTATGTCTTCCTGGATTATGCTTTGGAGTAAGATTATACTCTTGTGTTTATTCCATACCAGAAGATCATCAACAAGTTCTTCATTTTTTTACTGACCCTAAGTTTTAATTCAGAAATACACAGTGTAAATAAAAGAGGACTTATGACAGTTCCTTGTGGTAGACCCTCTTTATCTTGTTTTCTTGAAGACAGGGTGTCATTTATCTGAACTTGAAAAGATTGATCACAAAGTATATTATATATCATTGATACCACTATTGATGGACAGTTTTTATTATTCCTAACTTCTAGTAACTTCTTGTGTTTGACGTTTCCATATGCATCTCTCCAATCAAACATCACAGCAATTCCATATTCATTCTTTTGCAAAGCTTCTGCTATGTCTACTTCAATCCTGGTTATGTTGTCCATTGCACTGTGACCCTTTCTGAAACCTGTTTGGGATTGGGGTATCATTTGATTGACCTCTGCGAACCATTCTAATCTCTTTGACATCATACATTCGAAGATCTTGCCCATGGTGAGGAGGACTGATATTGGTCTTTAATATATTGGGTCTATGGGTGAATTCCTATGTTTGAGGATTGGGTGAATGAGGGCAATTTTTGAGGGATCAGGGAAATTCCCTTCTCTCCATGAAATATAGCATGCTTCAAGAAGTTTTTTTCAAAAGGCATGGGGTGATTCAATCAGCCACTTTATGGTTACCTCATCATGACCTGGTGCCAAATTTAGATTGCATTCTTCAATAGCTATCTCTAGCTCAAATAATTCAAAAGGTAAATATTAAAGACTTTTTATGTTGTGCTACAGAAGAGAGGACACATACAGGTGGGTTTGGGAAAAAAGCTTCTATGTTATTCTTCATGCATGTTTTTGCAGAAATCTCAGTTTTTAAATTATCAGAAGTTATCAGCTGACCCCCGTGTATTATTTCATATTTGCAATCATCAAGTGCCATTCTTCTGCCAGTCATATTTCCTATATATTGGTGTATCTCAGGTACTGCAGTGCGATGGTCTACTATAGTTATAAATTTATCCCATGTCTCCTTTTTAGCCTGTAGACACATATTTTTCCCTATTGCCGAGCTGCATTTATATTCAATTGCCGTCATCATTGATTGATGTCTCTGGAATGCCTTTCTTGCTATGTGTCTTGCCACTGCAGCAGTGCATAAATCATTCCACCAGTCTTTAGTTCTTTTATTGCCACGGGAGGTCCAATCATTATTGTTTGTCTTAGGGATTGTTTTTTGGGCGGCATCCATGATAATTTTTGTTAGGGTATTCACTTTATCATCAATTAGGAAAGAGTTTTCCAGCAGAGTATAATCAGCTTCTTGCAGCATTTGCTTGAACTCTGGCCATTTACCTTTCTTGTTAATAAATTTCCTTTTACGTGGTTTTGTTTCACAAGACATGTGTGAGATAATTGTCTTTATAGCACAGTGATCACTATGTAGATCTGGTACTCTACTAATTGACACCTGATCAATAGCCAAATCAGGACCTAGTTGGATGTCTATGGTTGATTGTTTGCTATTTTTGGAATTGTAATATGTTGGTAAATTATATGGTGTTAGAACTACTTTGTGATTATTTTCCAATAACAGTCTTTCCACATTTTTCCTAGCTCGATTTGACTGCTCAACATCTTCCCAATGTGGGCTGTGTGCATTTAGGTCACCAAAAATAAAGAGGTTTTGCCCTTCTGCTTCAGTTGATAAAATATTAAACACATCTACGTCACCCTTTGGGTTGTACATTGATTTAATTCTTAGTGTATCACCTGAATTTAAAGTAATTGATACTCCCACCACATCGACTTCGTGATCATGTTGCAATAGTGGTAATGGTGAATGAACTAAACACTCATTGATAAAAATAATCACCCCCCCTCCTTTTCTGCCCGAATCTCTATCGTTGCGGTCGCATTTAGATACAGGTATGGCCACTCGTTTAATATTATTCAGATTTGTTTGTTGGAGGCAAATTATATACACTTTCTCTTTATTTAAATATGAGCAGAGTTCCATTATTTTTATTTTATTAAGTGAGAATGTGTTCCAATGCTGTGCAATCAGTTTATCTTTGATATTAATCTTGTTAGTCAGTTGGGTGGGCATTTTTTTAATCATTGGGGGATTTGAATATTTTTGGCAGCAACTATAGCAACTAGCTCCATAAATTCATGTGACACTTCTTTCAGCAAGGACTCTGGAAAGTGCTTCTCTAGTGCTTTCTCACTTAATAAGCCTTTCATCTGTATGTCATAATTTGATGTTCGAATAAGTTCCTGGGTAATAATGAATTTTGACAAATTTCTAAGTTGGTTACCAACTAAAATTGTAGGTGTTGGGGGTTTTATATTTCTTCTGGGAGGTTCAGTGCCTTTAATAAATAAGGAGGTTGGTCTTATTGTTTGCATAGGGGATGGACCTGTTGAAAGTCTTCCTAATTTTTGGTCAAGTCTGGGGAAAGAAGGGCTAGTCAAACCTATGGGAGACTCAGTAGTTGACAGGGAGTAAGTCTCATTAAAGCTAGTAGACGGTAATTTTTTCCATGCTTGCTGTGGATGTCTTCTCTGATCTTGGACTGGAGTTGATGTTCTGGAGGGTGTGTTGGAAAAGTTTAGCTGAGGTTGTCTAGTCTCTTTTCTAATAGCATTTGCAATTATAGGTACTGGTATATTTTTCTCCTGAGCTATTTTTATAATCTGACTTCTTTGTTTGTATTTGGCACATAGAGTTCTGTTTTCAGAAAAGTGTGAACCACCACAGTTTGTGCAATTTGTTTGGTTTTGGCAATTGGTTTCCAAGTGACTCCTCAAAGTGCAATTTTTACAAACATCAATTGTGGCAAATGGGCAAAATTTTTGTGTGTGCCCTAATTTTAAGCAATGTTTACATTGGATTGGTTTTTCATCATAGTGTCTAAAGGCAACTCTTCCCCCAAATAAGAATAACTTTTCTGGTGAATACTCTCCTTCAAATATACACAGAACTGAGTTGCTAGGTACTAGTTCATTTTTATCATTTCTTTTCTTAAGTCTTGTTGTTGACTTTAATTGGTAGTTCGAAAGGGCATTATCAGTAAGGCCTTCTTGGATATCACTATCCCCGTATAGATTTGATACATTATAAATGACTAGCCTAGTTTCTTTTTAAAGAATTTGTTCTTTTGGTTTGCAGGTTACTGACATGTTACCAATCAGTTTCAGATCCAGTAAAGGGGTCAGACAAGCTGCATCATTTGCATATACCTCAGCCTCTCCATTTCTATCAATGAATAGGTCATTTCTCAATTCCTTTCTCGATTTCTTAAAAATATTCATTCTAAGAAAATCAATGTGTTTTTGGGGTTCAAATTTTGGGAGTGGGGTATTTGTATTTGTCTTAGCTGGTGAAATTACTACAGCAAACATGGGGATTGATATTTCATTACCAGGTGTTGGGGCTGTTGAATCATCTGAAGTTGCTGATAGTCTAAGGCCATCAACCTTACGTTTTTTGGTATTATTTTTCTTATCTTTGTGGACAACTTGGAAATCATCCCATGCCAGATGGTTTACACCATCTGGTAGCTGACACTTTGGGTCACTCTGCTGGGGTGATCCTACAGAGATCATAGTACCATCACTAGAAATAGATGTACTTGATGGTAGTCTAGAGGGGGCTGTTACACTTTTTCGATTCTCAATGTTTGTAGGGTCGGGAGTATGGGGGGGGGGAATAGCGGCATCACTCCAGGGAATAGGCAGGTTCCCTACCAGACGGGGGTCAGGTGGATATTGTTTTGACAACAGTCACAAAAAAAAGCAATAAGCTATAGCCTATCTAAAAGGCACTAAACCTAGTAAGCATAAGATAGATAATACTTGATGAAAGGCAAGCCTTTGGGTGTTCCAACAATAATATATTTAGTAAATATGTAAATTGCTACCATGCGGTTACATCCGGGTTGCTGCTATATATTTACCTTCTACTTAGTTAAGCATTTGAAAAGGCTCAAAATTAACTAATTTGCCATTATCAGTTAGGCCTAGTTCATAGCCTAGCACCAATTTCAAGAAAAACAACCAGAAAACAAGTGATCATTGTATAAAACTTGACCTATGTCAATACATTAAGGGAATAAAGATTCGGTAAAAGCATAAACGCCACTTACGATAGGAAAGGTAGCAGTTAGTATCTTTCAATCCAAGCTTGTTCTAATTTCCTCATGTTGAAGACATTTGTATTGTTTGCCGACTTCACTTGACTGTCGTATTTCTGGACAAATGGCGAAATAATGTCGCTATTTTCTCGTTTTTTTTTGTTGTTATTTTGATTTGGCTGAAAAAAAATGAAGAACTTACTAGAAATAGGTTTTTAATGAGGAAGATGGGGAACAAATAAAAATCTATAGCAATGAGAATTAATCTGAAATATGCGCAGTTGAGAGTTCCCTGAACTTGCCATTCAACGACTGAACTTGTCATTTTCACGATGATTTTCAATTCAATTATAAACATATTTAAAGTCAAAGCGGTAAAGAAGAATTTGGAATAAACAGTGAAATTTTCCCAAAGTTCTACAACGAAAATTTACCGAGTTTTGACCCGATTTAGACCTTCATAGAAGAGAGGGTCGTTGGATTTTTGCCTAAAACCAAACAATAAAAAAAGCTTTTAATATGATTGGATATAAATTTTAAAATGATGTATTCTCTAGTCAAGGAATGCACAAATAGTCAGAAAGAATAAGAGGCAGCGCGCTAGCGCTGCCTAAGTAAAGACAGATGTGGGCACAATGTGTTTTTATTTTTTTCTTCTTCTTCTTTAGTCGGGCACTTCGTATCGAAGGAGTTGTCGTAGAAACTTCGAAAAGAGCTCAGTCGATGGAAATTGGAGTGGCTAGTGCCCTTTTTAATATTCGAAAGTGCGTAGAGGGCAACTAGCCCCCCCCCCACGCCCATCAGTCCCCCCAACACCACCAGTCAAAATTTTGAGCTAGTCAATTTGTTCAGATTAGTTGATTTTAAGATAGAAAATATGTTTCTGCGGATGACACTCCCCCACAACCCTCAGGGCAAGGGTTTTAAGTTATGCTCTGAGGGCATATGAGAACGATGTTGGCACAATGTACTATTTATTATTTTTTCCTGTAGAGCTGGGCACTTCATATGGAAGGGGTCGTCGTAGAAACTTCAAAGGGCTCATTCGATTGGAAATTGAGAGTTCTATCCCATGCCCATCATTATCCCAAACACATCCAATCAAAATTTTGAGATAGTCATTTTGTTCAGCGTAGTTGATTTCCAGATAGAAAATACGTTTTGAGGAGGACACTCCCCCACACACCTCGGGGCACGGGTTGTAAGTTATGCCCTGGGGGCATATAAGGTTTTTATAGAAGGCGTTGTCGTAGAAACTTCAAAAAAGGCTCAGTCGATTGGAAATTCTAAGGGCTAGTGCACTTTTTAATAGTCGAAATTGATTGGAGGGCACCTCTCCCCCTCCCCCCCCCCCCTGTTACCCCCACCTATACCCGAAAATATTTTTGATAGCAAAATTATTAAAAGGATTTTTTATTTAATAGTTGTTAGTTTTATTGATAGTGCACTTTTTAATAGTAAAAATTGATTTTAGGGCATCTATGTGAAAGGGATAGTGCCCTTTTTAATAGTCGAAATTGATTTGAGGGCAACTAGCCCCCCTCTCTCACCCACCTTTTACCCAAACACATCCAATCAAAATTTTTAAATAGCCATTTTGTTCAGTGTTGTGGATTTCCAAATAGAAATTATGTTTTTGAGGAGGACACTCCCCCACAGCCCTCAGGGCAAGGGTTGTAAGTTATGCCCTGGGGGCATATAAAATTTTTATAGGAAGAATGCTTTTTATATATATATAAGCTTTTTATATATATATATATATAAATATATAAATATATAAATATATATATATATATATATATATATATATATATATATATATATATATATATATATATATATATATATATATATATATATATATATAATATATATATATATATATATATATATATATATATATATATATATATATATATATATATATATATATATATATATATATATATATATATATATATATATATATATATATATATATATATATATATATATATATATATATATATATATATATATATATCAGGAGCAAGGAGCTAAGTAAGGAGCCCGCCGGCTCAATAGTAACCGAAACTCTAAAAAATAAATACCAATTTCGATATCAATAGATATATCAACAGAATTGGATTTTTATGCCTATTTCAAATATATAAATTTAATAATAAGTGAATGAATCGAAACTGAGAATAAAAGTGAAAAGCATACTAGAGGGCCATGCTGAGTGTCGTCAGCAAACGGATCACCGACTATCCTAGCCATTGCAGCAGCTGCAGCTATCTTCACAAAGTCATCACAAACTGCCTCATGGATAAATGTCCTAGAACCAGCACAACAGCTCTGGCCCATGTTGCCAAAGAGGGCATTATGCGTGATTTCCACAGCTTCGTCAACTAAAATATAGCACACATATTACATAACGTAAAAATAATGCACAAAAATCAAAAATAAGGTCAAGTAAATCTTACAGCATATATTATATTCAATAGTGATTTTTAGAAGGAAACACCAAATAGTGGCATCACTCAAACATAATAAACAATAACTATTCTTATTTAAAACACTTTTTTTTGTTTTTTTTTGGCAAAATTTTATCCTATTGTGAGATCAAGAGAAAAAAAAGAGGAATCAAAATTAAAAAATTTAAATAGTTTTGCACCTAAAGGGTTGGTATCAGAGTTCAAGCAAATTTTTGCTGAGTGGAGTCGGAGTAACAGAAATGATGTAAGACCCTCTAAAGTCGGAGTTATTGAAAGACATAAAGGTCAAAGTCAAGCCAGATACTGTTAAATACTACTAAAAAGTGGCAATAATAAACAAGATTGGGCTAATATTATTGGCTAATTAAAATGAATATGAATTTTTGCACCATAGTACTAAAGTGCTACTACAGAAACAATTTATTCAATTATTTGTATCACTATTTTAAAATATACACATAATTTTTGGCAACACTTTATATATAAAATGCAGTTATATAGAAAAATGCTTAATACATTTACAGATACACCTCTTTTGCACCTTACAGCAGTTGTTACAATTAATAAAAGAAAATTTATAATATAAACATTAGGTACTGACATTTTTATTAAAATTATATTTATAAATGAATTTGAAATAACTATGTCCATTTTACGAAAAGGGACGACCAGGGGCCATTACGAAACTGGAAGTATTACAGCTCAGAGTCAGAGAAAAATATATTGTAGATATATCTCATTAAACATTGACACAAGAAAGATATTCGCAAATTTTTCAGATCATTATATTTAAAGATTCAGCTCTAAAGTTTAACACCGCAAACACATACTGCAGCACATTTGCAAGACTAGTAGTGTATTCTGTCAAAAGTTTATTCATCAAACAGAAAATAAACATGTGGAAACCATATTGTGCTTGATTATATTTAGGATGAGCTCTTTGTAAAACCAGGGACCGAAGTCTAAAGAAAGACCAGAGAGTTTGGTTCATTATAGCTATAAGACAAAATCACAGAGCTGTTCGCCAGTTGCTGATCAAATGTCTTAACCCCCTCGGACTATTCATGACAATACTACTACTACTCACAAATGAGTGTAGTACCAAGCCGTCTAATGTCAACATAGCTCCACACGCTCCTCTTTCCCCCCAATCTTATAACCTCTACCTATCTCATCTAGGGACGACTTGCTTTTTGCTTGTCTCCATATGAATGGCCAAAACCCAGGATTTTTGGAAATCTCAGTCGTCCTCCCTTAGACATGGTCTAATGGAAGTTAACATCAGTAGGGCTCACAACCCCTATGCCTTCTCAATGAAAGAAAATAATTTCACTTTACTTAATTTTTTTTTGAATTTTGTCACTTTTATAACTTTAGTAAATAAAAAATTATTAAGATTTTAAGTAAAAAATATCAGCATATGCACAGTCAACTGACAATGCATAATAGTGTGTATTTTTTTCAGTAAAATGCAAATTATGTTCTATCCTTGAGAAGCACTAGAGGTTGTGAGTCCTGCTCATGGTAATTTCTCCTCTTTTTGAGTTTGACGCGGTTATATCTTTAATTCCTGTTCGTTTTGGGTATCTTTTATTTATTGATGCTGATTTGTGGTAGTTTTCCGCTTTGTAGATTATTTGATTGTATTTTTGATCATTTTTGGTCTAATATAGTTCTTTACTTTTCTTTGAAAAGCTTTTTTCAAGGAATTTTTTTTTAAGTAATAAAAACAAATTAAAAGTAGAAATGTAGATGCATCACAGTAATTTCACTATCCCAAATTTGTGATTTCACTATCATGCGAGGGAGAGAGAGGAGCCTGAACAAGCTTCCCCAAAAAAATCTTACAATTTTTTTTTTTTTTTTTTACATTTGAATGACTTTCCAGCAACGTGTCTTTTTGACAAGTCCCCCCCCCACGCACACACAACTCTCAAGACACTCATGTATATTTTAATGGGGGTGGGGCATTTTGGAAGAAATTTTGAAAAATGCACCAAAATTGGAGCACTATACAAAAACACAAGAACTTGTTGACCCCCCCCACTTTTGCGTAGGTGCCCCCGCCCCCCTTGAATAAAAGTTTAGGTTCCTTAGCGAGGTTATTATACCCTATGATCTTAAGCATTTAAATTTTATATTGAAGTGGATATAATTCTCAGTATAACTAATAGTAATATTTTTAATTTGGATTTAAGTGACTCACTCTTGCTAAAATTTATTTTGGAGAGTTGGCATACATAAAAAATGAAAAAATGCAAAATGTAGAAAAATATGAAAAATTAAACAAAAAATTCAAAGATTTCCCTGGTCAGCTCCATCCGTCCTTCATACAGTTGTGGGATAAGAGACTATGAGAAAGGTAGTATCATCTAGAGTAAGCTATGTCAATTATAAATATTGCGATTGCTTATTTATTAGTAAGGCCAATAATAGAGCATTCGATATGTATGATACTTTTAGTATAATAAAAAAAGTTGCATTTACAATGATTATCGAAGAAAAATCGCTATCGTTTAAAAATCGGTATTTTTAGCAGTACGCAAGTAGTGTTATGATATAAGCGTAGTTATGACAAGATTAATACTATAGCATACCTATTTAAAAATTAACTCCACAATTTTCTAACTTCATTAACAAAATATCATAAGATACAGTGTCGAACGCTTTCGCAATATCCAGAAAAATTGATGCAACTTTAAGGTTATTGTCTAATGCATCATTAACATATGTAGTCAAAAACAACATTGCATGCTCACTAGAATAACCTTTTCTGAAACCAAATTGATTTTGATAAAAAAACAAATTCTTTTCAAGATACTTTTCTAGCCTATATATACTAGCTTCTCGAAAATTCTAGCAATAACTGGTAGCAGCGAAATGGGACGGTAATTACTTATATCATTTTTATCACCCCCCTTAAATATTGGAACAATCTTCGCTCGTTTCAAACACTTTGGAAACACACCACTTTTAAAACAACCATTTATTAGTGAAACCAGTTGTTTAATAACACATTGAAGAACAAACTTTAGCACTCTTATAGATATTAGATCAACACCTGAAGCTTTATTTTTCATAGCCATTATTACATCTGTTATTTCACTTTCCGTCACTTTAGTCATTAAAATAGAAGTATCACAACTGGGAGGAAGATATTGATCAAAAGTACCATCACTCCTATCGCAATAAATAGATCCGGCAACATTATTACCTACACTAGAAAAATAATCACACATCTGATTGGAAAGTTGAACTGGAGTTTGATCTGACTGAAGATTTGGCAACGTAACTCTTCTCTTGCCAATAAGAGGCCTGAGGAGACTCCACGTCTTTGCCGGGTTACCCTCACTCTTCTTAAATTCTTTAGCTAAATACTCAATTCTAGCCTTCCTCAATAATTTATTTAAAGCAACATTATACTTACGATAAATTTGCTGGTTTAGTACGCTTGCCTCAATTATACTCTTTTTATATAATTCATGGCGCCTTTTCATAGATCTAAGAAGACTACTGGTAATCCACGGTTTTCTTGCAGAATCATATTTACTCTTGTTTTTTTTTACGCATCCGGCAATTTTCTCTTAGACTACTACACAATTGATCATACCACTTACAAAATTTAAGATCCGGATCACTTATTGCATTCAAAAACTCCCAATCCATACACTCTAATTCATTCTTAAATCGTACAAGAGAATCCGCGTCCACAGTCGGTACAATTGGGCTACAAAAACTCCCAGCTGTATAATTATGGTCCACTTCAGCAGAAAGAAACACTCCACAGTGGTCAGAAACATCATTTACCAGCACTCCTGGTTTCCAAAAATTCACGTTCGTGAATATATTATCAATTAAACTAGCTGACGTGTTACAAATCCTTGTACAAATATTTATACCTGGGAACAATCCGAAACTAGACATTAAATTTAACAAACTAGTAGTTGCACGATTACTAAGTACCATCATATCTATGTTAAAATCACCCGCTATGAAACTTGGGCAACCTGATACATTCAACATTTCCAATTGCTGCTCCAATAACTCTAAAAACTCTATCTCTGAAGCAGAAGGCGGCTTATACAAAATAAGAACCAAAAACTTGGATCCATTTCTACTTATTTCCAACACCATTGACTCAAAAATCATTTCGCGATAAATGCAAATATCCTGTCTAGTCTTAACTGCAAAACCTGATTTAATATAAACTGCTAATCCTCCATGCTGTCGAGTCTCCCTATTCCTATTAATAAATTCATAACCATTAATATCTAACAAAGACGAATTATCGTTCCGAAGCCATGTCTCAGTCAACGCCACCACATCAAAATTCGGATCCTAACACAATTCTGAAATATAATGTAGAGAACTATTTAACCCCCGGCAGTTTAGATGTCATATATGTAGAGTTTGTGGCCCCCGCCGCGTCACATAATCCTTAAGATCACTTGCAAATACATACTTAGAATTTTCCAAACAAACCTGATTATTCCCATCTCCATCAAACTCTCGATTTAACGTCTCATTCATTCGATCCGCAAACTTTACGTGACTATTCTCAAGCAGCGCCAGTCTCTCTTTATTTAATACCATTATCAAATTTCAACGCACAATGTAGGGCAGAACTTGTACACAGCAACAGAAATCCCAAATATTCAATCATATAACGGAACGAAAGTAATATAAAAAAAACAAAAGAAACATAGAAAAAATCAAAATAACGAAAAGATACAACGAAAACATGCTTATTGTCAAAACACATACTTTTTAATACTCTGGTATGTTAACTTCAGGGAACCTGATTATTAACTTCACCATAACATAATATTCACTTATTATATTTCACTAGCAAACAGACTAAGGGAAATTTCATCTAATATCATTTCAGAACGCCACTCCACTACCTCTAGCGCCTCTCCGACCAGCTTGGATACGCTCACTGCTAGTCGCCATTTCACCATCTTGGGGATTAATAAGCTCCTGTACAAATTCACCAGCATTGTACTTTGTAACTGAGCCATCTGGACGCCTTATGAACAAGCAGGGGGCACGGACTTAGAGACCCAACTTTCTATGCCGCGTTCACGTAGCTTCATGCGAGTCAAGATCAGCTTTTTTCGTGCTTCTCGAACACATTGCGGAGCATCATCTGATATATAAATATTCTGAAAACCACAAATAGACTTTCCTTGCAGTTTCCTCGCAAGGAAACTGCACTTTTATTACTTTAGTAAATAAAAAATTATTAAGATTTTAAGGAACAAATATCAGCATATGCATATTCAACTGAAAATGCACATTCGTTTGTATTTTTTTCAGTAAAGTGCAAATTATGTTCTATCATTGAGAAGCAATAGAGTTTGCGAGTCCTGCTCAGGATCATTTCTCCTCTGTTGTGTTTGGCGCTGTTATATCTTTACTTCATGTTCGGTTTGGGTACCTTTTATTTATGATGCTGATTTGTAGTAATTTTCCGCTTTGTAGATTATTTGATTATATTTTGATCTTTTTTCGTTTAATATAGTTCTTTACTTTTATTTGAAAAGCTTGTTTCGAGGATTTTTTTTTAAGTAATAAAAGACAATTAAAACTGGAAATGGAGATGCCTCCCAGTGTTTTAGCTAACCCCAATTTGTGGTTTTTTTTGTTTTGTTTTTTTACATTCTCATTAAATTCCAGCACCGTTTATTTTCTACAAGTCCCCCCCCCCACGCACACACACATCTCAAGACACTCATGTATATTTTAATGGGGGAGGGGGCATTTTGGAAGAAATTTTAAAAAATGCACCAAAATTGGAGCAATATACAAAAACACAAGAAAATGTTGACCCCCCCGCTTTTGGGTAGGTGCCCCCGCCCCCCTTCAATAAAACTTTACGTTCCTGAGCGAGGTTATTATACCCTATGATCTGAATCATTTAAATTTTATCTTGAAGTTGATATAATTATAAGTCTAACTAATAATACTATTTTTCAATCGGATTGAAGTCACTCACACTTGCTAAAATTTATTTTGAAGAGTTGGCATAAATAAAAAAATAAAAAATGCAAAATGTAGAAAAATATGAAAAATTACACAACAACTTGAAAGTCAGCTCCATCCTTCCTACATACAGTGGGGGGCGGAGAGACTCTGAGAAAGGGAGTATCATCACGAGTAGGTTATTTCAATTATAAATATTGGGCTTGGTTCTTTATTAGTAAGGCCAATAATAGAGCATTCGATATGTATGATACTTTAATATAATAAAAAAAGGTGCATTTAAAATGTTAATCGAAAAAAAATCTATATCGTTTAAAAATAGGTATTTTTAGCAGTACGCAAGAAGTAAGGATGTAAGCGTAGTTATGACAAGATTAATACTATAGCATACCTATTTAAAAATTAACTGAATTAATTAGTAGACTTACTTCTCTGTTTAAAAGAATCACATGTATGACTCCCCTACAGTCACGGCTACACTTCATCACAGTTTTAGAATTTTGTTGCCATAGTGGTTCAGTTCGATTAAATACTTTTATTAGGAAATTTTTTATACTTAATTGTGTTTTTTTTTTTATAATTTTGCTATTTTTTATGAGGATTTTTCTCTTGGTAATTATTACGCTTTTTATTTTAATTAGACTAGAAAATTTCAGCCTGATAGTCTCTAATCTAACTCAACCTAAAGTAGCCGAACCCCAAGCCCCCCCCCCCCCCAACCCTCTCTCAAAGTTAGAATAGTCCGCGGTACGATTTATTGTTTATTGATGCTAAAATAAAAAGTTCCCATTGTAATGTCATCTATAGTAGCTTATCACATGTTTCAAAGAGAGCCGTCCTAGCCGAGTGGCTAGTTGCGCTAGAATGAAAACTGGCTGTCTGTCAGGACAAGGTTAAAATCCTGGCGCAGCTTGTTATTTGGATTAAACGGTGGTCAGTAGCGTGAATCTGTAAGCTCAGCATGAGTCGACCCAGAGACTTGGGTGCCACACCCTGGCTCAAGGGAACCTAGAGGAATCTGGGGGAGTATGCAGAAGGTGCACCTTCTGTCTATGCTTTTAATGCAATGTGCTAAAAAAATATGCTGTCATTCACATTACTTTGCTTTCTAGATTAATTCTCTTTACGAATTTTCTATAACTTTTTACTTACTAGATAGTCCTATTCGTGTCAAAGAATCCCATTTAACCATTTTTCAATATATACATATATATATATATATATATATATATATATATATATATATATATATATATATATATATATATATATATATATATATATATATATATATATATATATATAATTAAAATTCTCCGTGGAATTTTATATAATTTCCACGGAGGAGTTTTCCGTGAGGGGGGGAAGGTATATTTCATAGAGGGTGAGCCAGATTTACCTGCATTATTTGAAAAACGAACATAAATTATGCCATATATGAAGGGTTGCCTCCTCCTCAATACCTTATTTTTTACGCTAAAGTTTGACTGTTTACTAAAATTGAAACACGGGGGCTGTTTAATTAGAACAGGAAGCTTTTTTAAAAGTGCTAACAGCTTTAGCGTAAAAAGCAAGGTTTTGAGGAGCGGGCGACCCTTCATATCCGGAATAAATCTGCCAAAATTAATATGCAAATTGTGTTTTAATTGTTAATGCACGGTGAGCCAAAATCGAACCTGCATTAGTTTAAAAACATCCAGAATTTAAATAAAAAACAATTTTCTTTTTAACTGAAAGTAAGGAGTGACATTAAAAATTAAAACAAACAGCATTATTTCGTATATGTGAGGGATTTTCCTTAATTTATGTATATACGATTATTCGTATATACATATATATATTTGAAATTGCTGCTATAAAAATTGTTAATCGTACAGAGTGTTCGTCCCGGCCGAGCTCAACGGACTCGGTCTAAGTTATAAGATGACTAGCGAACCACCGGGATGAACTAACTATAAAACGTATATACACAAAATAGGTCAACCAGTATCGGCGTGGGCTAATCAATCCAATGGAATCCCAAAACTAAATTCACAGTATCCATAAATTAAAAATCAACGAGACAGATTAAACTATCCCATGCAATGACTCGCACATAATTATTTCTTTAAGAAAATATATTTTCTTTTTAAAAATTAAAATAGTTGGAGTACAATCGAGAGTAATATAGCCTATCCGATAAGTATTGAATAACTGAGATCTCTAAAAACAAAACTGGAAGTGCACACTTACTACAAACTCAAAGGTAGGCCAAATTACCACTTCTAGGGAACTTGTTGAAGCCCTTTAAACTCCCTATGGAAATATTATCAGTTGTGCTTTCCTAAAAGCTAGTTTTATGGCTTAAATTAAAAATTCATCCAGACATTAGCCTTTTTTATGCAAATGAAAGGTATTGTCGAGAAGGGAAAAAAGGCGATGCAAATAAGATATTCTTAAATACTTAGCGATTATTTACATGTAATTTTAATTGGAATTTATGACGGGCGGGCCCATAAAATCTCTATGTCAAGGCTTAGGCCTCAAAAGGCCATGCCTCCATACCCAATGAAAAAACAACAACTAACTACTGGCTGGAGGAACCTATCATGAATTTGATCCCCAACCCTTTCTATATACTTTACTAACTGTCGAACGCACTCACTCACTCATCTATACTCCAACTTGGAATTCAAAAGATGGAAATACTCTATGAGTTAGGGAACGGAAACACACTAAGAGTTTAAACTTAAGACCATCAGTCATCCCTTATATACTGATCATACGACCTTTTGACAACCCTCCCGTATATAATGGGTTATAATTGTTTTCAACATCCCAACCCAACCAACATTTCCTCAAAACTTTACGTTAATACACCAAGCTAAGCCGGAGACCCAGGATCAAATATGCCACACTATTTGCCAAAAGATTTATACGTTTACAATATGCAAATTTCAAACCCTCACGCCTTGTCACAGCCGGATGTGGAGGAGGGGAGGTATATTCAACCAGGCTGTCTAGTCATTTGACTGAATAAAATTGTTATCGCAACTTTCAGAACCTCAAGCCTTGTCCCTGTCAGAGGGGAGGTATATTCAACCAGGAGGTATAGTCATTTGACTATTGGACCATTTTGAATAAAATTGTTATCTAATAATATTAATCGAATGTTTTTAGGAAAGAAGGGGGTTGGATCCCCTCCTGATTGCCCTACTATCAATTTTGACTCTTAAAAAGAGCACTAAAACTTATAATTTCTAATGAAAGTTACTACGAGGAGTATAAAATATAATTTGTAATGATTTAGGACAATCACACTGCACTTCTCTTTATTTTTAACAAAAATCTAACAATTCAGGATCATTCCATAAATAGTCCACTAACAATCATTATTCAAAAGAGGCACAAGATTTTATTAAAACACGGGAGGAGAGAAAGGTCTGGAGGTCGAACAGGTCCAAGTGCCCCGATTTCGGCCTTCCAACAATAAAGATGGCACTATACGTACCTTACTGGTGGCGCAAGAAGTCCCCCATCTCAGAAGCAGAAATTAATACATTTCTACTTGGTAGTTTTGTTGCTTTTTCGAAATCAGACGGATAACAAGCACACACTTATATAAAATAAACTGACCCGGGGCCGGAGACGAACCGAGAAAATAATAGTCTAGGGCAAGGACGAGTGTCTGAAATGTAGGGTCAGGTGGCTCATCAACAGAATACGGCGAGTCTGTTGCTGTCCGGGTCGCCGGCCGAAAAGTTTGCCCTGGCCCTGGCCGCCGGACGAATTGGTATATATCGGGGTGGGAGCAAACTCCATTTCCAACAAAAATGATTATCATCTTTGGACAGAGCATAAAAAAGGCATCAAGTGGTGTTTTTACTTTATTTGTAAGTCAATAAAATGAACTGTGAAAAATTTAACCAAGAACCAATAAATGCATGGGAAATATATAACCTAATAGGCTATGGACCATAGCCTAATCCTATATTTGGGAAAGGGTAAGAAGGCTATGTCAAAATTAAACCTGTAAGGAAGAGATTATTAAATTCTGAAAGAGCATAAAAAAGGCATCAAACACTTTATTGTAGGCCTAGCCTAGGTCATTTATGTGAATTGCTTGATATTTATGCTGATGCAATCAATAAACAGAAAAATGCATGGTAAATATACAACTTGTGCTATATATTTTAAACTGAAGGGGGGGGCAGGGTTGCCACCGTCAGTAGGATTTTACTAGATCTATTAAAAAAAAATCTAGTAAATTTAGAGGATCTAGTAAATTTCACGAAATCTAGTAAAAACTAGTAAAAAGTCATGATTTATAGTAAACAAAACTTTTTTTTATTTTCAATGAATTCAAGGAAAAAAATTATTGTAAATATATGACAATTTACAATTTTTGCTTGTCTGTCTCTTAAGAGAGAGACAAGCAGTCACCTATTTTTATAAACAGACACTTCACTTCCGGCGTCTAAGGTTGACAAAATCATCTTTCTGTGTATCAAATCTTACAAACTAAAAATGAAGCTGTAATGACACTTGGGTTTGTGTTGATTAGGAATCAATTGGAATCAAAACAAAAGCCACCCAAGGTGATTAGGTGAATCTTTTCAGTCTGAAAATTACCATTTAGGAAAAAGGAGCCTGCTGAGAGAAATTGAAAGTAAGTAGAAAAGTAACATTATATATATATATATATATATATATATATATATATATATATATATATATATATATATATATATATATATATATATATATATATATATATATATATATATATATATATATATATATATATATATATATATATATATATATATATAAAGTAACAGTATATATGTATGGAGGTATGGCCATTTGAGGCCCGAGCCTTGACAGAGAGATTTCTTGGGCACGGCCGTCAAAAATTCCAATTAAAATTACATGTAAATAACCGCTAAGTATTTAAGAATATCTTATTTACATCGCCTTTTATCCCTTCTCGACAATACATTTCATTTTAATAAAAAAGGCTAATGTCTTGATGAATTTTTAATTTAAGCCATAAAACTATCTTTTAGGAAAGCACAAATGATAATCTAGCCTTTGGGAGTTTAAAGGGCTGCAACACTTGCCCTGTTAGTGGTAATTTGCCCTTGCTTTGAGTTTGGCTTCATTGTTCATTGTAAGTTTTGTTTTTTATAGCTCTCATTGCTTCATTCAGTCTCGTAGAGGCTAGCGTACTCTCGCTTGCACTCCAAATATGTTAATTTTTCAAAAGAAAATATATTGGCTTCATGCCAATATTCTGTGCGAGTCATTGCATGGGATAGTTGAATCTTTCTCGTTGATTTTTAATTTATGGATACTATGAATTTAGTATTGGGATTCCATTGGAGTGATTGGCCCACGCTGATACTGGTTAAGCTATTTTGTGTATATACGTTTTATAGTTAGTTCATCCCGGTGGTTCACTAGTCATCTTAGACCTCAGACCGAGTCCGTTGAGCTCGGCCGGGACGAACACTATCTACGATAAACAATTTTTATAGCAGCAATTTCAAATATATATATGTATATACGAATAATCGTATATACATAAATTAAGGAAAAGCCCCCACATATACGAAATAATACTGTTTGTTTTAATTTTTAATGTCGCTCCTTACTTTCAGTTAAAAAGAAAATTGTTTTTTATTTAAATTTTGGATGTTTTTCAACTAATGCAGGTTCGATTTTGGCTCACCGTGCATTAAAAATTAAAACACAATTTACAAATTGTGTTTTACTGGATGAAACAGAGAAAGACAGGCACTTTAGACATACAAACACCAACCCAGATATACAAACCAATAGATTCAGACATACAAACAGAGAAAGACAGGGACTTTAGACATACAAACCAACAAAGACAAACATTTGGACTTGCAAAAACCAAGCCAGACATACAAACAAACAGAGAAAGACAGGCACTTTAGACATACAAACTAACAAAGACAAACACTTGGACTTGCAAACACCCACCCAGACATACAAACAAATAGATTCAGACATACAAATAGAGAAAGACAGGCACTTTAGACATACAAACCAACAAAGACAAACACTTGGGCTTACAAATACCAACCCAGACATGCAGACAAGTAGATTCAGAAATACAAATAGAGAAAGACAGGCACTTTACATATACATACCAACAAAGACAAACACTTGGACTTGCAAACACCAACCCAGAAATACAAACAAATAGATTCAGACATATAAATAGAGAAAGACAGGCACTTTAGACATACAAACCAGAAAAGACAAAGACTTGGACTTGCAAACACCAATCAAGACATACAAACAAGTAGATTCAGACATACAAACAGAGAAAGACATACACTTTAGACATTCAAACCAACAAAGACAAACACTTGGAGTTGCAAACAACAACCCAGACATACAAACAAATAGATTCAGACATACAAACAGAGAAAGACATTTACTTTAGACATACAAACCAACAAAGAAAAACACTTGGACTTGCAAACACCAACCAAGACATACAAACAAATAGATTAAGACATATAAATAGAGAAAGACAGGCAGTTTAGACATACAAACCAGCAAAGACAAACACTTGGACTTGCAAACACCAACCCAGACATACAAACATATAGATTCACATATAAAAACAGGGATAGACAGAAACTTTAGACATACGAACCAACAAAGACAAACACTTGGACTTGCAAACACCCACCCACACATACAAACAAATAGATTCAGACATATAAACAGAGAAAAAAAGACCCTTTAGACATATAAACCAACAAAAACAAACACTTGGACTTGCAAACACCAACCCAGACATACAAACAAATAGATTCAGACATACAAATAGAGATAGACAGGCACTTTAGATATACAAACCAACAAAGACAAACACTTGGACTTGCAAATTCCAACCCAGACATACAAACAAATAGATTCAGACATATAAATAGAGAAAGACAGGCACTTTAGACATACAAACCAGCAAAGACAAACCTTATTGAAGATGAACTCTGCAGTCTACAGAACAATCAGGTGACCCTTAAATTGAAAATCACCAAATTACAAGAGTATTTAAAAAACAATGAAGCAATTATTATCACCCTAGGGAATCAGTTATCTGAGTTCAGCAAATTCAGTATTAATTCCAGAGTATTCCATGAGAAATTACAAATACCTACGTGTAGTATGACTACTGATGACGCCCTTGAGTTCGTTAATAGTCCAGTGACTTCCGGCTTTTCACATAAATTATCTGGTGATAATGAACTAAACAAAAAAGTTATGGAGAAGTCATTACCAGACGATGACATTTTTATTATCTTTGAAAAAATTACGAAAGTGAAGGATAAAAGTGAAATAAATGTAAAAACAATCAGAAAGGAAAATGTAATCTGCAAGCATTTTGATAGTGGTTTCTGCAAGTTCTGCAAACAATGCAAGTTTCTGCATATTTGTAGCCAGTTTATTTCAGGAGTTTGTGTGTCTTATAAGTGTATTTTTGAACATGATCTTTGTTCTGTTTTATCTTGTATTGATAAGTCATGTACTTTTGCTCATGCATCTTCAGGATAGGAGCGCAGGTTTAAAACCCAACGTTTTTTAGAGCGACGCCACAAGTATTCATGCCCCCCCTGCCCCTTGGTAGTGTTCCATTCGACTTTGAGTCTTATCCCCCTGCATACCCGTTACAGAGCAGTATACCACAGGAATCCATTCCTCGAAACAATCCTCCGC
Source organism: Artemia sp. Qi Xiang Cuo (assembly GCF_049724085.1). Classification (NCBI taxonomy): domain Eukaryota; kingdom Metazoa; phylum Arthropoda; class Branchiopoda; order Anostraca; family Artemiidae; genus Artemia; species Artemia sp. Qi Xiang Cuo. The sequence continues at coordinate 20,358,700 of NC_142802.1, read as the reverse complement.
CCCAAATACTTACGCGTGCCCAGTTAGTCCAACCCCCAAAATCACTTCACTCAATTCGGACCTTCCCCACCCCCCGCCCCCCCCCCCTCACTCATATTTCTCCCAAAAATCCACTTCCTTTTGACTCCTTTCGCCTCCCTGCGTCCAAAAAGCTACCAGCCGGTTCTGGACTCCATCCGTTATTTGCCGAAACAAACCCAACCCCTCCTCTCTCAGAGACCCCCCGACCCCCCCCCCCCATTTAAAGAACACTCCCAACTTGACTTATTCCCAGGTCACCATGAAAACTTTCTCCCTTCCCTTGCAATTTATCCCCCCTGGCTACCCTACCAGTATGACTCTGGTTTAAAAGTAAGCAGGCAGAATGATCCTCTTTTAACACCTCCATGCAGAGTTTCTAAAACTTCAAATAGTTACCGCTGTTTAGAGTCTCCGCTCGTACCTGCTCAATTAAATGCAATTGTATTTGAAAAAGATGGATTTGATCCCCCCTGTCCCTTGGTCTCGCTATCCAAGTTTAGCCCCCGTCAAAAATTCCACTAGAACCCCTGACCGCATCTTTGATATAAAAAAAGTAAAGTGTAAAAACGGTACCTTCACAAGTCGCTTTCGATTCCCCAAACTTTTGTTTAGAAACGCTGAAAGCCTTAACTTTGAAAAACTCAATGAATTAGACACCCTTTCTAAAATATATAGATTAGATGTAATCGCTATTACTGAAGTTTAAGCTCAAAATTTGCACCTGTTAAAGATTAACAATATTTATCAATTTATTAAACTCAGACCAGAAAACCACCCTCTGGGTAAGAAAGGTGGCGGAATTCTGTTCTTTATCCGTAATGATTTATATCCAAGTGAAATCCCAATTCAGTGTCTTAATCCCTTTGATGAAGTTATGTGGGTATGTGTTCGACCTAAAGTATTGCCGCGTCCTTTTAATTAAATTGTCCTGTGTTGTTTTTATTACTCCCCTAATCAGAGATCCGCAGAAAAAATAAATTTTATCGAAAAATGACATGCAAGTGCTGACTTTGTATTATCAAAATACCCAAATGCAGGATGCAAACGATATAAGACTTGATTCTACATGTAACGCTTTTAATTTAAAACAGGTCGTTTATGTCCCTACTACAAAACGCAATACTACTCTTGATTTAATTTGCAATAATCTTTCGAAGTTTAACAAACCCGTCTCCACTCTGCCCCCTCTAGGGGGTAGTTACCACTTTAGCCTTTTCCTATCTCTGCTGGCTAAAGTTAACAGTCGTTTTCTATAACTGAAGCCGCTTATAAACCTCTCACTGACTCAGGACTTTTCAATTTTGGCTCCTGGATTACTACTGAAAATTAATTCACTGTGTATCACACAAATGACGTTGACTACATGGCTTTGTCCCTCCAAAATCTATTGAGGAGTAATTATGAATTCCACTTCCCTGAGAAAAAATTTAAAACGTGTTCTACAGATAAGCCTAATGTTACTGAGTCTTTAAAAAAACTTATAAGAAAAAAAATCAACTTTTTCAAAGCAGGTCACATTACTGAGGCTAATAGTCTAAGGAAGTTCCTAAAAAAAAAATTAAGAAAAGCAGCTTCTAATTACTATAATAATAAAGTCAATTATCTATATTCTAACAAGCCCAAGCAATGGTACAGAAAAATTAAAGAAATATGCGGATAAAGTCCTTCCGAAATTGATTTTCATCTCCCTGAACCCCCTAATAAGACTGCCAACGATCTGAACTTGTACCTTGCTTCCATCGTGCAAAGTCTCCCCCCTTTCACTGGCTCAAGTCCATCTATTTCTCCCAATACTTCCTTCCCCTTTATTTCTCCCTCTGATGTTATAAATAAAATTCTTAAGCTTAGAAAATCAAGTATTTGTCCCATGGACATCCCAGTTGACTTAATTAAAGCCTTTTCGGACAAAATTGCTGAGCCTTTATCAAAAATTTTCAACCACATCACAAAATTTGGTAAATTCCCAAGTTGCTAGAAACAAGGTTTTATAACACATGTCCCTAAAAATGCGCCAGTCTGACTTTCGCCAACATTCGCCTCATTACGCTCACTTCTGTTTTTTCCAAACTTTATAAAGGTTTCCTCTGTGACTGGCTTAAGGACAAAATTTGTCCGCGTATTGTCCTATCTTGTCCCCCATCCGTTGTTTAACCTCCAGATATGAAAAAACCTATGTCCTCTTCATTACTGATAAAATAAACCAATAGTTTTTTTTTTTTTTTTTTTTTTTTTTACTGGTTATACCCATGCTTGTTTCCGTTTTGTTCTTCCGTTCCCTCCCCTTTTTATATAATATCTTTTAAACCTTTTTAAAATTATTTTTATCTTAATTTTTTTTTGGTTTTGTTTTACTTTGTGCCTTTTTAACTTTCTTACACTTGACACTTTTTGTTAGACTAATGAATGGCTTTGCCTTTCTGATATTGTTGTTTTTGGCATTGTTTAGCCAGTTTTTTAGTTGTTGTGCTATTTATGTCTTTTTTTATTATATGACCCCGAAATGCGAATTCGGCCCTTCTTTTGTGATAGCCATTTTCTGAAATAAATATCTTATCCATTTATCTTATCTAACTTGGACTTGCAAACACCAACCAAGACATACAAACAAGTAGATTCAGACATACAAACAGAGAAAGACAGACACTTTAGACATACAAACCAACAAAGACAAATACTTGGAGTTGCAAACACCAACCCAGACATACAAACAAATAGATTCATACATACAAACAGAGAAGGACAGGCCCTTTAGACATACAAACCAGCAAAGGAAAACACTTGGACTTGCAAACACCAACCTGTAATGGGGGTTTTTTTTTATAAAAAGTTATTTATTCATATATTTTCAGATGTTTCCTCATATGGAAAATTTCAATTAATTAATTCAATGGGGGAAATTAGTTAAACTCTAAACTGATGGTTCGCGAGTGGCATACCTAAGTGGAGGCGGGACTTTATGTGTAGGGAGCTTAAATTAACGGTACAACCGGGGAGCTCGCATTAATGGCCATACTGAGTCGAAATCAGGTTGAATGGGTTCATTTTCCCTTGGAAGCGAGTGGAGCCACAAGGACAAACTAATTTCGAGAAATACTAGCATAAAGAGAATAAAATAAGAAGATGATGCATTTATTACTCACAGAACTGGAACAGAGCTTGGTATATCGAAATATTTGCAGTAAATGGCACTAAGTTAACACTGGTCACTGGTTCAATACTATTGTTCTGAACTGACAATCGACTAACTAGATAAGACTCATTCCCAAATAAGACTGTCATAAGATTCCAAAGTTAAGACTCACACAATCAGACTGCTCCAAAAAGACTGCAAACTAAGACTGATTCAAAAAGACTAAGTTCTCGCTATCTACTCATTCCAATTTCGCCAGAGGTTACGTCCGGGCGTTACTGAAGAGCGCATTATATTGATCCTATTGGTTCAAATTTTTTGTCTTCTATTACTATTGGGCAGTGCTGTCCCAATCAGATACTCGATTTTAATTAACTTATTAGCATGTTACAATTTTTTACTTGATACAAAGTTTAACAATGTATTACACGCAAATATTTCCAGAAGCTTTTCCTTGTAATTTATACAATTTTTGACACATTTTATGCAAATGTCAAACCTAAGATTTATAGTTACACTTCGCTTCGGAATTCCTCCCAGCATGGTACTTTTTTTTTACTAGATACAGAGTTTAACATTGTATTTAATTTATTCCATTTTTGACATATTTTATGCAAATTTCAAACCTAAGATTTATTGTTACAATTGTAATGCAATGTTTCGCTACTTTTTAAATTTGATAATTACTTGTTACTTAAATTATTTGGGTTTATATTCTGGGCACTTTTACTTGGAAAATTTTTGGGGTATTGGAAATTGATTCCATTACATATCATCCTTCCCATTCTTAACGATGTCCTCATCGTTGTGTCAGCCTACTCTTTCTACTCTTTTAAATTTTGATCTCGCTTCCCCCCTTTTTTTGACTTGGTATTTGTTGCTTTAATTAACTTAGCTTTGGTAAGATATATATTTTGTTTCATGTTCCCGATTGTTTTACTAGACTACATGTATTAAAACATCACCTTAAAGTCCACCACCTATACACTCTATTTGACGAAAGGGTCAAAGAGTTTCTATTGACTAACACATTTGATTATATGATTATGTAATACTTATTGTTCCCTCCACCTGATACTAAAATTCCTTCACCTGATATGCTCATGATTCTACATGGTTCTAACTAATTAAAAACTGCCTTTGCGACTATTTTATCACTTAAAATGGTACATATTTGCTTTTTCTCTAAGCTTAACTATACTTCCACCTGACATTATAATGATACGGTACGTAATTAATTCTAATTGGTTTTACATGGTTCTAACTAATCGAGTTCTGCTTTTGCGACTATTCTATGACTTAAAATGGTACATATTTATTTTCTTTCTCTAAACTTGACTATACTTCCACCTGACATTATAATGATACGAAACGTAATTGATTCTAATTGGTTCTACATGGTTCTAACAAATAGAGTTCTGCTTTTGCGACTATTCTATCACTTAAAATGGTACATATTTATTTTCTTTCCCTAAACTTGACTATACTTCCACCTGACATTATAATGATACGATACGTAACTGATATCAAGGCACTAATATATATATAAGATAAATGATTGGGAATAAAAGGTTTCACAATATAATGTTTATACTTTATGTATGATTGCAACATTGGGAAAATGTAATTTACACTTATTTTCAACTGATTATGAAAACTTTTTCAGCATTCACTAAAGTTATAGTTAGATACATAAGATTCACACTTACTTCATCATTCTACGTGTCTATAATACTCACATACGTTGTCACTTTATTTTGGGCTTCCGTCGAACTGATTATTGTGTCGGCTAATTGTTTATGGTTTGTCATCTTGGTGTTTCCTCTTTTGGCACTTGTTGCTTGGGATAAGCGTTTACAATGTTCCTAAGTATGACTATTTGCACAAAATTGTCCGTGCGTGGTTTGTCATGTCAAATACGTTGAATTGATGTTACCGAGTCGTTGAAATGTTCACTAGGTACATAACTCTTCGGGAATTGGTCACCTGAAACGTGTATCTTGATCGATGGGCTGGGTATCTCTTCTTGGATACTTTTATCCTCGGGAAAGTCTAATACTCGTACAGTCTGTTTCCCGTAAGTTTTTCACTATAGTCTTTCCTTTATTTGGACTATGTGTTATGTAAGACATGTAAGGGTAACTATGGATGGATTAAAACTCTATCTCAGGTTCTATATTTGATGTATTGTCTTTGATTCTTGTTATAATGATATATCATTATTGAGGGATAAAACGATAATGACAGGTTGGTTTCCTTCTTTTAACATTTCATTTTGGGAAAAATTTAGCGCGTACAGTTTATATTTCCAACAAAATTGATTATGAATGGTTCCTCTTCTCATGGAGGATAATTTGGTTTTGTTACCTCTAGTTAGGTATGTTCAAAACTTGATCTTGGCCTTTTGGTTTAACATATTGTCTTTGATCTGAGGCTTAAGATATACAATCTTCGAGGAATTGGCTCCAAGGTTATTCTTGGTGTTATAAACATTAGATCTTTAGGACTTTGCCGTCTAAGGATAGTTATTTGACGGATATTTATGCAGTTTTACGACATGACTGGTCGGGGTGGGTCATTTCATATATGAATACTTTTATATGGAGTTCTTGATTCGCCGATAGTGGTTGGGGTAGTGTTACCTGATACTAGGCTTGGATGACTTGGATTTTCATTAGGTCATTGTCTTCAGGGGTTTCCTCGGTGAGTACTTTTCGGTGGTTGACTAATGATGAGAGTAGATGCTACTGGGTTGTATCTGTGTTGTTTGCTGGTACACCAATAGTTAATCTCACTGATTACTCTGCATCCTAGAATACAAATATCTGGGCAGAATCACATGCTCTTTACAATTACATAAGTTAAAACATATATAACAACAATACACAGTTTTCATAATATTATACGTAGACTATTGTTTGAAATAATAGTCGTGATTAGTGGCACTAATAATATCAGTTTTTATATGGATATGCTTAAATTCAAAGACAAGACGAGTAAAAACAATCTTCATGCTTTTACATGCACATTGCAATAATACTAGTTTACTGCCACTTCCCTAGCTCAAGGTCTTCTTGATAAAGTAAAAGCTTGGTGCTGGTCAAATGGTATGACTCTCAACAACCAAAAAAGTGCCATTGTACAATTCAGGACCCCTTATCGTATGAGAGACGTAAGGGAGCCAATCATCCTGACTTATGGGAATGATGTTATACCGCAAGCTGCTGTGGTGAAATTTCTTGGTGTGTATCTTGACTTTTTTTTTTCTTTCAAACCTCAGATAACTCACACCCGGTCCTTCATCTTCCGTCAGTCTTCAATGCTGCACCGGGTTAACTCATTTCATCCCCCAGATGTTATGCTATCTCTTTATAATGCTTTTATTTTTCCTTACCTTTCTTATTGCTGCTCTGTTTGGGGTAATACTAATAAATCTCTTCTCTGCTCACTTCAAAGAGCCCAAAATAGGGCAGTGAAGGCTACTTTTCTTCTCCCTCGGCTTTACCCTTCCTCTGATCTTTATAATGATACTGGAATAGCTCCGCTGGATCGCATTGTGAGTAAAAGTAATCTTTATTTAGCGCATTCTGCTTTTCTAGGTACACTTCCACCGCCTCTACAGCAATTTTTTTCACGGACAGGCTCAGGTAGGTACTCTACTTTTCTACGTAGTTCTTCTCGTAGATTTATTTTGCCCAAACGTTCATCTACAGCAGCCCAGAGGTCTCCTGTTTATAAATCAATTCAATTATGGAATTCAATCTCACCGGATGTCCCGTTATTTCTGTCTGCAAAGGCAGTTATTCGTCGTGTATTTCCAGTTTAGTCCTTTCTCTCTCCTTCGTTTATTTTCCCTGTTTTCTCTTTTCCTAGTGTTTCTCCTTTTGTGTTTTTCCCTTATATATCGTTATTCTTTTTTTTTTTTTTTTTTTTTTTTTTTTTTTTTATTGTATGGTATTGTTTATTCTCTTTAATCTTTATTTCATATATATTGTTTGATTTAGAGTAATATTTATGGTTGTCTTAGTACTTTATTATTGTATTGTAAGGCCCACAACAAGCCAAGCTTCATGGGCTAAATATTTTTTCTTTACGTTTGTAATACAGTTTAGTATTAATAAAATGATTGATTGATTGATTGACTATACTAGGTTGCTTATCTCGTAGCAACCTAAGCAATCATGAGAAAAATGATCATGTTTGTGAAGAATAACACAATATAAGATTTTCAAGATTTGGTGATTATATATATACACGTATATATGTGCATTTGGCACATTTTCAATATTCTGTACATTTTTAAATGTTATTCAACACTCATCTACTTTAGCATTTAATTTTCTATTACACTACTACTTGCGTGGTAGGCTATATGGTTTTTATGAGAGGTCTTGATTTACTATAAATTTTCAAATCTTTATTGTTTATGCTCGTCCATGCCGCTTAAGAAATATATCCTTGCAGCTGCATGGGTTTGCAAAAAAACATAATTGGAAACTTGGGACTGGACATGGCACGAATGAGGACCACTATTCCCATTCGCTCGATAATGTCCTCCCTTACTATCTTTATCTTATAGGTTTTCAGGGAGTTCAAGGTTGAGGTTTTGCATCTCAACTGGCTAGATATGATCTGTCTTTGCTCTTTTTCCACGTGTTAGTCTCAACACTCTTCCGTAATTTAGGTTCAATGCGATTCTTATAGAATACGAGATTATGAATACGAATCCTACTGTCAGGAGGGTATACCACCAAAAATTTGTTGAAAATAGTCCGTATCTACTTTCTACATACGTCAATCTTTGGTCCTCATTAGTAAATAGGGGAATTTGAGAGTCCAAGGCTTCTTTTATTTTTGTTAGTGGTAAGGTTCCCTTGATATTCTCTATTTTTGACCATATCGCGGTTTTCCCTTCTTCATTCGCGATATTAGGAATTGTATATGATAAATTTATTGGTTTGAAATTGATTATTCTGGGGCCCAATATGTTCGTGCTTGTGGTTATCAGTGGTGTTCGTACCGTGGCTTCTTTAGTTACCAGTCGGCATCCTTGCTTTATGGTTATCGTACCTACATCTTGTAGTAGTAATTCGGCTCTATAGCTTGGATCGATTTTTTCTGTGTTATTATGACAAGAGATTGTCCCGACTGTTTCTTTTGGAACAGAGAATAGCCATAGATCATTTCTAAGATGAATACATATTTCTCGCTTAGTACTACCTATTAGTGCTTCGCATGAACTTGGAATTTCCTCTTGTTGAGTCTCTTTTAAGAATATATCCAACATACAGGATCCAGGTTTTACATAATAAATAGGCAGGGTTAGTTGACATATTCTATTTTTGAATGCTACACATTCCTTAAGGTCCTGTGGATGTGCTAAGGCATATTTCCTTCTATCTTGATCGACAAGTAAGTATTCAGCTTCTGAGGTGATTGTCATGAATGAATTGGTTCTACCTATATTGGCTGGAAACGTGGAGATTTTATACAAGTAATATGTAGATTTTTGATTTATTAATGGAATTGTTACGACTACAAATAGTTGTTCGCTTATTTCTGTGATATGAACCTTTAGTTTGGTGTAATAGTGAAACAGGTTTGCTACTTCTGGTTCTGTTGGTAGATGTAGACCGAACGTTAGATGTGTTTTTATTTCGTCTAAGATACTTTTTAGGTTCGAAGGGTCCACCAGGTCATATGACAAGGTTCCTCCAGTAAGGGCAAACAATGCAAATTCAAATTTGCTGACGTCAGTTGCCAAGTTAAGTAAAGACATTGTCACCATGTCTAGTGATACCATGGTTAGACTTGAATCGGAAATCACAAAATCTTCTTCTTTTTTTAAATAATTCATTATGTTTAATGTCTTTGATATTTTATAAGAGATTGCATCAATTTTATCTCTCTGATAGTTGGCTATACTGGCCTCTATTTTCTGGACATGTAGGGTCACGTTCATAGCGTTATGTAGTTTTCCTACGTTTTCCCTTAGGATATTTAGGTCTTCTTCGGTCGAGAGCCCAAATAAGCGTGAGGCTAATTCTCCTACTATGGGTATTAAACTAGCGGATCTGCGGTATTTGCTTTTTCGAAAAAATACTTCGAAGATTCTTGTGGTACTTTGCTTTAACTTTTGTATTTCTGTATTGAATAATTCAAATAGTGCCTTCAGTCTTTGTCTATATAATATTAGGAAAGATTGGTGAATCGATACCCGTAGAGCCTTTTTCTCGTTTAGCTCAGGTAAAAGTTCAATTTCTTCCTTTGCCGGCTCGTCGGCCATCGCTAATCTTGCACAAGTACGTTTGCCATCTATTGTCCAACATTTCTTATGTACATAATCGTCTTTTTCCTCTCTCTTGGTTTTATCTTTCTTTTCTGTTGTTTGAATCGCCTTTACTTTTATCGTTTGCATTTCGCTATGCCTTAATGGGAGTCTTGCTCTAAAGCCTATATTTAATAAACCAATCGACTGGGTGCATTAAAACATGGATCCAGTTGACCATGTCCATTTCGTAAGTATCGTTGGTCTTACATAAGTTACTGTGGTCAAATTTCTAGGTGATTCCTTGCTAAGTGCGCTTATTTCTGGGACTGTGCTCGTCGTAGCTTCCAACATTGAAGATTGTATATCTCTTACTGGAATCTCATATGTAGGCGTTGTTGTCTTGGTGGCTTTTCTTTTTCTTTCGGTAGGCTTTTTATTCTTATCACCTTGCTGTGTACTTGAGAATTTTAATTCCTTTAGGTTAATAATTTGTTTGTAATCCTTTTCCTTTGAGAGTTTTGATATTATTCTTTTCGTAACATTTTTTTCAGCATGATTTTGCCATAGTTCTTTGAGAAAAGTCCATAGGCTTGGTATTTCGTTTAGCATTGCGTAATTTCCGTCGTAGAGTCTATTTTTCTTGGGAATTGCTAAGAAGGAACCGGTGATATATTTTGTTATAATATATTTGCTTATAGATCCGTCCACATTACTTAATTCTCTTTTCCTTCTGCTTTCTCTGTTGTTGGTTCCTAGAGCTTTGTCCATTTCTGCCATTTTCTTATCGAAGTCGTCTATTATGAATTTCGACTTTAGTTTGGGAAGTATGGGGGGTAGATTTCCTTTATTTTCCTTATGATGCATGTCTTTCGTGGTCTGCAAGCTTTTATCCGATTTTTAGAATTGGAATATGGAATCCTTTAATACATTGGTGTTTTTCTCCAGTCTCATTACTTGTTGAAATAGGGTTTCAAACGGTTTGGGATCCAGTTTCATAAATATTTTCCAGGCATTAGGGCTTGCAAGTAACGAGTTTTCGCGTTTGAAGATTACTCCATGTTTTACCACGTCTTGGGCTATGGCTTGGGAAAAGAGGATTGTTATGACTTTAGTTATCCACATCCTTTTTGCTGTTTCTGGAATTAATATTTCATTAGACATTATACAGGAACACTTCTTATGATTGATAATTGAACGAGAACTTAGATTTTTATTATTTGTTCTCTTTCTTTTTCATTAGAGATGAAAACAAGGTACTAATGATATTGTATTTATGTTTTCTTTTGATAATTTTCGATTCCCAAAGGAAACAATATGAGATTACGGTTCGTGGTCGTACAATTCGTCACTACAAATTGTATGGTTATCGTACTGTTGATTCTTAAGCTGGGGGGATAGATATTTTAATTACTTTCACGTAAGAATTTAATTATATTAACAAAAGAAGAATTGGTTTAACTTTAATTATTTGATTGTTTCAGCTTTTTTATTTTCTTGATTACTTTTGATTTTGATTGATAAGTTTTAATTCTTTTAAACACAATTTCATTTCTTCTCGCTCTGTATAGTACACTCTTTGGATTATACAGGTACTGTTTGTAATATTTTACTTCTTTGAGGGGGTCATGTTTCCCTTGATATTTTACACAGTTTGGATTTCCTTCAATTTTGTAAACTAATTTTTGCTTTTTACATTTGTCGAGTAGTAGTAAATCTGTCTGGCAAGGACCTTCAACATACCAGTACCGGATTTTATATTGCTTTTGTGATTTCCTAATTTCAGGTTGAATAAAATGGAGGTATTTTCCCTTTCTACCGGAATATTTTATTCCTAGATTGCCTCTCGCTGGCCGATATTTTGGGGTGTTTGCGAAATCTAGACCGAACTCATAAGATTTTACGTCAAATTTCCTTAAATCATACTTAACGTCCCATTTTTTCGCGAAGACTTTCCCCCTGACTTATTCACGACGATCATTGCAGCCGAGTATATGACGTTTTCTTTTGCATGTCTGATACATATGTACATAATTGTTTGGTCATTCCTTTATTTGGTCCTTTCAGAACATTTCAGAACAATGGCCAAAAGGAGGTAGTTTCTATTGACTTTTGTCTAGTTAACTTTTTCAATATTGGTTATGATCATGGTACACTCTAGGTCGAGGTCAAACTACCCTTTCACCGGCATTTCCTCAATACATCGGGTACTTCTTCGTTTGACCGTAATTCGAGTCATCTAAGCTCCATATTAACCAATTTTGAGTGAAAAACAAGGTAACTTCAGGTTGAGGTTGAACTACTTTTTCACCGGTGCCTCCTTGCACCTGGCTATTTGTGTGTTCGAACATAGTTGCTTCCCTAAAGTTCCGTACTCTAGTTTAACGACTTTGTGGTCGCATTTTAGGCTTAAAAGTATAGAGACTTTTCGAGAAACTACCTTTTTGTCAATGTATTGATAATGTATTTCGATCTCGTAACATTTACTCTGATTCATAGTTTTATAAATATTAATACAACACTGGTCTATAATGCACTAACTTTTTTTTTAAAATAGTGATAATAATCGTTATTCATAGTTACAACGCTTTAGGTAATATTATGAGGTTCTTCTACCATTCATTTTAACGAGATTATTTGTATATATTTGTGAGATTATTTGTATATACAGTTTCTTCCGCTGATGTTGGGTTTTAACTTCAATATGGGTGCATCATCCAGCAGTGCCGCCTTTGAACTTGGAGATGCAAGCATATCGAGGAATTGATAATTTTCCCATGACGAAACATTTGAGCTGAGAAATTGGAGTTCAAATATTATGTCATTTTTATCGTTTTCCGGTGTATTTAGGTACATTAAATACACTAATAATTGGTTTGGGAGGTGTGGAACCTCCAGAGTGGCGGTTATATCATTCCTTCACATATTTTGTTGGATGGCTTTTCGGCACAACTGAGATAAATACAATGGGTCATTTATTATTTTTACCATGGAGAAACTTAAATTCACGTGTGATTGGCAACAGCATAGTTGCTCACGTACGACTACGTCTAATCCAGGGACTATCTTTCTTCCAAAATCTTCATCTTCTTGGAAGATATTCAGAGTTATTTTCTTTATATCCTTATATTCTCTTGGGGTAGCTTGAAAAATGGCGGATCCCATTGAAGGGTCTAATGGATTCAGATACGTGTTACTTACACAATTGACAAGTAACATTTTAAGAAAGCTTTCACCTTTTAATAGGTGTCCTTGGTCTATTAGTATGGAGAGAAACTTAATTGGCCAAATTGTAGTTATATTGTTATCATCATGATCGCACCACATATTGTCGGCGATGTAATTAGACAATAAGCCATATTTTGTTTTCGGAACATTTTGTATTAAAATTCGGAAAGCCAAGTTGGCGCTTAATCTAGTGTGTTCGAGCGTTCTTGTTATTGCATCTGCACTAAATTCATAATGAACTAAGCTTGCCGTTAATTTTAGTATCATTCCTAGTTCTAACATCGTCTTTTGAGATTTTAGAAGATAATATAGTTTTGGACAGTCGAGGTTTTCTACCGTTCTGATAAGTTCCTCTTCCTTCATTAAATTATCAACAAGTCCCCATTCCCTTAATGGAGCATTAATATTATCTACACTATGTCTTCTCTTAAGATTTAATATAATTACATTTTTCGTCTACGATTATTCAAATGTTCATGGCTTGGGTATCTTATCATTGTTACTTTTTTGATTATTCTACTAGATTTTAGGTTCGATGTAAGCACACACCGTATGGCTGCGTGTTTCGGCGTTTCCCTTAACCAGTGGTTGAAGGTTACTTTCGCATCGCATCTGGAAGTGTGTTCTTATGTGAAATTTGTCATTAATTATGAACTAAATGATTACTTAATATAGAATGGCTATAATGATTTAAGGTATACTAATGGATTAGTTAGTGGCCTTCAATCTAGTCTTTTTGGCATTCTTCTTTCTGTTCTAGTTGTATTTCGTAAGAGATACCCCGGCATGGAGCCTGACCGCGAAATTTAATCAGTCGCGTCCCTGCTCCGTGCCAACGTATACCCCACGTATCAGACTTCGTTTTCTTCTTAATTTCATATTCTTGTACGATCATTTTTATCATCACATTATTTTCTTATTGTAGGGGTGAGTTAGGGTAATTCTTGCGGGTCATTTTCTTTTTTTTATAAAGAGATGAGTTGATCTTCTCATGAGAGTTCCCCGGTCAAACTATAATGACTAGTGAGAAAGGTATCACGGGTCACAATAGCTGCCCGTCGGCTCCCCACGACTTACGGTAGTTTTGTCCAATTCCAAAACTGTAGTTTCTCATTATGTGATGATCAATTTTCGTAACTGCCTGGTTGTTTTTCATAAAAGAGCTATGGCCCGAACGGAAACGGGATGTATATAGACACCACCCTCCGTTTCTGCTTGGCCACAGCTTCCCACGACTGAGAGGCCATCTGCTTAAGAATTTTGACGAGTAAGCAGTTGTAGTGTTTGCCAAGCAACGTCTTGTTGTGCACTCAAGTCTCATATTCACGTAACCTTTTTTCAACAGAGGGTGAAAGACAAGTGGTTGCACGGTGGAATAACATATACCATGCTCATTCTTGGCTCTGACCTCCTATGTTTGGGGGTTCATCCATTCTTAACATCGTCTAACGTACGGACACTAGAGTTATTGCTCTTATTCCATGTTTAGATTATTTCAAGGGGTTTTCTGCTGACTATTGTTTTATTTCGCTTTTATGAGTTAGGATTACCATGTACACTGAGCTTTGATTAATTCTTGAGAGAAGAAAAAAAAAATTTATTGTTACCTTGGAAGCGTATAAGGTACTACTACTGACTTTTTATTTAAAAGTGTGCTTCGCCTTGTTTTAAGTGTGTTTTATAAAAAGAAAAAAAACTTCTTTTTTTTCATCACCGTGCGAAGCGCATGAAGTACTACTACTACTTTATATAGTACTATTACTTTATTTAGTTCCATCTACTCTGATTAAAATATTTATTAATTTATTTTCTGCACCTTTCTACACACTTAATTAAAGGGATTAATTTATTTTATATTGAATGCGATTTGTTCCTAATTGCTTGTTTTGGTAGCTATTTAATATTGCTATTTGGTTCAAGTTGACTTGTGTGAAGAGTCGCGCATTGATATTTACTAAATTCCTTTTAAGTTACGTAAGGATAAATTCCTTATTTTAGCGTACTCTAGAATGATGTTAAATGGGTGGGATTTTAAAGGTTAGTTTGCCAAGATTAAGTCTTCCCTTACAAATGAATTAAAAGTTTGCGTTCAAGCATGCGTTCAAGCTTATTAAAGTAATTATTAAAGTATGCGTTTAAGTTTAAGTTATTAATGAAAGGGTTGTATTATATTGTAGGCTAGCATATTTCAATTAATGCAATAATCATCAATTTATTTGAGAGGAAATTATATTTGTACTTAGTATCTAGTCTGGGTATTCGATCTCTTAATTGGCAAATCCCTATATACAACCAATTTATTTTTTTTGCGTATTGTTAGTCAACAAGGCAAGTTTTCTCTTTTAACGATTTTTTAAGGTGACCATGGTTATTTTGTACTTGTCAATGTAAAGAATTGTTATTGGGCTGAAATTTGTCGATATGGCTTATCTTTTAATTCTTCCAAACGTTAGGCAGTTAATCTATCAAATTTTTTTTCTTTTATTTACCGTCGCACTTTACTCAACTTTGATTACCTTCTATTAATTTTATTGATTTTAGTCTTGTAGTTGATTAATTAAGGAGAGTTCATTTATTTTAATTGTAGGTATTTCTCCCTTTATTGCTTATCCCGGAGTTTTTGTTTAGGTTGAATTGAATGAGGGGTCTTGTTGACGTTTATTCGCATAATATCTTTAGGATATATATGAATAAGCTGTTTACTTCGGCTTATTTTAGGATTATGTAGATGTTTGGATACAAAGGCTAGTTAATCGAGTTTAAGTGTTCCCGTATAAATGAGTTAAAAGAAAAACACATTCACCCTTAGGTGTTAACTCATTTTTTCCTGTAGTGAAGTATTCGCCACGTGGCGGAGGTATTTATTATCAAGCGCGATATTATCTAAAAGTTTTGTAATTTGTCATACGGCTTATAAATTTAATTTTCTTTTATTTCCTTAATGAAACTTAAAGTATATTTACGCCTTTTTAGTGAACTCATAGTTTGAACTAATTTGCATGTAATAAATTACCACAAGATATAATTCTGTTGTTACAAATTCGTTGTAAATAAGATTGAAAAATATGTGAATCAAATCGAAACGCGGTGTCTAAAACTTGTTAGATTTAAGTTTTTTTTTGAAAGCAAAGTCATTACGTGCAAGGAATTGTCATAATTGACGGTCTTGTTATATCGCAAAATAAAGTATTTTTAATCATAACCCTACTGGGTTGTCGTGGGGCACGTTATCCTTATTCTGGGGGCGAATAATTAGAAATCGGAGGATTGGCCCGGTTTTCGCCTCAAAATGCGCGAATAGTTGCGTTCCATCGAGATCTTTTTTTGTAAACATTTATTACGTCCCACCATTCTTCTTTTGTGGCAGAGCTTATGCCACATTGCGCAGGTATGATATTATCTAAAGCTTTGCAGGGATTTATTTATGCCTTTGATGATTTTAAGAAGAATTTGTTCCAGTAAATATAGTTTTGAACTATTGTTCGTTACAACGAACCAAATTAAGAACGTTACAAGAATTTGCCGAATTACAAAATTTGTTCCATTACTTGCAATTTGTTGAACTTTCCCTTTCGGGGTTATTTCATTGGTATCTTTATTTGGACTTTTAGGGACTATTTGTTGGTCCTTCGTGTTCGCATATAAATATTAGCTTTGTCATCATCTAACTTAGTTCAAAACTTATTTATGCGCTAGTAGTTGCGTGGTGTTTTGAACTCAACTAGCCTATATTTTTTAAATTGGGATTTCCATGGCTAGCATGTTGACTAGGTTGCGTTTCCTATTTATCGGGATAGGCTATTGCCATCTTAAGTGCCATGCTGGACTTAATTGCCATATTGGATGGTTGGTGCATTCGTTAATTGTTTTTAACTTTTTTTTTTACTTTTAGCATTGGTAAAACAGTAATACTCCTTTTTTTTTGTTTATTTAGGCTTTTGTTTTAACAACGAGATATACAGGGTTAAGAATGATTTAATGGCTTGTTTACATATATTTGTGGTTATCTCGGACGCTTAAGGCATATTAACTGTTATTCTAACTTACATCCATATTTTGAGTTTAATTTGTACGAGTTTAATGAGTCCACGGCGCCCAATTTTTGAAGGTAGTTACCGTATTTTAGGACTTCGCTAACTAGCCTTATGCTTTTTATTCTTTTTTTTGAAGGCCTTTCTTACTAGACTACCCATCTTGCGTATATAACTTACGATTGACTTCTAGATTGTAGGTATGGATTATTGAAATAGCTTTATTTAAGGCAATTCCCACATTTGACTTGGTGGTGAAGTCCACCTTTAAAAGTTCCCTGTTAATGAAATCGTTCTGTTTGTGACGCTAATCTTTCACGGACTTCTTTTTCAAATTTACTATTTATTGTCTGGCTGCAATGCAGAACAATTTTATCTCCTCTTTTAGAAGATATCAGCCTAGATCTGTATATTGGTATCGTCACAGACGCCTTACCTAATTGCTCTATCTACGAAATACCATTTTTTGTAATTTCAATTTACTGGCTATGCAGTCGGTGATTATTCAACCTTTTGAAGTCCATCCCGCCGCGCTATTGACAAGCGATGTCTATTACCGCCCATAATGTTTTAATGAGTTTAAGTTTATTTGACAACGGGTCGTTATCGTGAAATACGTTGTAGGCCTATGGTTGATATTTTTGGTTTTATGTTTTTAGCTTTTTGGAAAGTTATGTCAGTAATTGCATATTATACATGTCATGCAATTGATAATTTAAATCTCAAAACTTGCAATCCAGGAGTTCTTGAAATATTTCAGGCAAATAGTTTTATTTGAGGTGTGATTACTTCTGACTACGTGGCGATTTTTGTAAATTAGGCAATTAATTGGCCTATTTCACAATGGAAATGGCAATGGTAACTTTCTACGCCAATTTCAGCTAAAGCTATTGACATGATTGTTATTTTTTTTTTTTACTATGCTTCCTTTGCCTAGCGCGAAGGAAGTTTGCGTATTGTTGAATAACAATAGGAAGTTTGAATAATAGTTTGCGCCAGGTACATTATTCAGAACACATACAGCCGTTAGTTACAATCTTAATTCATGGTATACGATTTTTCGTCATATATTTGCTCATCAAAATTAAAAGTTAATCGATGCGTCTTTTTTGAATTAATTTTATCATAACTGAGACTTTTTGATACAATATTTTGGAACGTTGATAATATATCGAAAATAGCTATTGAAGTTGCTAGGCAGCGTGGAGTTTCTAGTCGTCAGGTAAGCTGTCCACGCTATGTTTATCGAGATAATTCAAGGTACTTGACACACTTAACATGAAGATATATTATTTAGCATTTAGCTAGGCTATGGAAAAATTTTCTCTTTCGTTTTTTTTTTTTTTTTTTTTTTTTTTTTTTACAGGTCAAAATTTACGTGCCTAGGCCGGCAATTTAAGTTCTACAATTTGATTTGGTGAAAGTACTTCAGTGGCCTTTTTCAGAAGTCAGTTTCTGAATACGATTTGTTAATTACTTTCAGGGTTACTATTATTTTTGTCTTGCGCCAATTATTTAACGATATTCTTCTTCTAAGGACACATTTAGACTACAGGGGCG
The DNA here is from genome assembly GCF_049724085.1 of Artemia sp. Qi Xiang Cuo. Lineage (NCBI taxonomy): Eukaryota > Metazoa > Arthropoda > Branchiopoda > Anostraca > Artemiidae > Artemia > Artemia sp. Qi Xiang Cuo. The sequence goes on along the minus strand of NC_142802.1, from coordinate 20,340,462 downwards.
GGGGAAACACTAAAAAAATGCGTTTGTTAATTGGATCAGACTTAAATAATATTTTCAAAATTGAGAGGGAGGGGGATAAAAAATGTACGATGGGTAATTTACCGGAGTAATTTCAACTTTATTGTCGTTTTTTTTTGTCTTTATACTTAAAGTATAGTATATTTATTGAACATTTAACATGCCATGATGTTAATTCTAAGATATTTTTTCTTGTTGAATAGGCTTTTCACCATGGAATCAAGGTGTAACATTCTGAGCTACTTTTATTATTTCATTACCACTATTTTTATATGCATATCTATATATATATATATATATATATATATATATATATATATATATATATATGTATATACACATATACACATACACACACATACATACACATACATATATGGATACTTGCTACCTAATTTCCTCAATTTAGCCGTAAAGGAGGAAATACGGTTAGAGAATTACTATATTCTTCTGGCAAAAATATAGTTATCTAGTTTAACGAGTTTTTACTACATTTTGTCGCTAAACATCACATTCTATAAATTGTAATCATTTTAGTGTATTAGAGGGGGATTTTGACGAAAAAGAATTTTTACCTTTTTTTTGAGTTCAATTAATTCGCGTGTCTGATATTTCCGAGTTTTCTGTACTTTCCGGCACTGGTTGGGTTGTGGATGTGCCTTGTGGTGCAGAGATTTCTGAGGAATCTTGGCCCGTAATAACATTCTCTTGGGCGTCAGGGTACTGGGTCCTCGTAGTTGTATTATTGTCTGTTGGAGGGTTCCGTTGATTAGTTTCCGCTTGAGGTTTTATATGGTGGTGACGAGCTTGATTTGGAATTGCAAAGTATACGGGTTGGGATGGTCCTTCGTTGTAACTGTTGGTAAGAAGATTTTCCAAATGTGGGCTGAGGGGCTGGTCAATTTCTACGGTAAAACATGTTGCAACCATTTGTTCCAAATTTGAGCAAAAATCTCTCTGTTTCTGTAGTTCCTTATTAATTTCGGCATGGTTCTTTTTCAGCTGTTTCTCTAAGCTATCTTGTTGCAGCTTAATTATTTCTTTTTGTGCCTTCAAGTGGTCGTACTTATGCTGCATGTCTAGAATCTTTGCTCTCTGGGGTGCCAGAAGTTCTTGTATTGCCATCGTCGCGGATAGGATAGTACTATTCTTATAATCTTGTACTTTTTTACCAATGTCCTGCATTTTATCATATAATACTTGTAACTTTAGGATCTGGTCGGGATAATTATATCCCTCGACAAGCACGGCGTCACTTATTGATTCCATTTCGGTCTGGGTTTTAGCGATTTGCCCTTTCGGCGCCAAAAAATTAGCCTCAAGTAATTTTTTTATTTGTTTAGTAACTAGGCTATAATTTATTTTCTTTTTCATTATTTTTTTGGATGCCTTAATCTCACTAAGGGATTTAAGTATAGTCTCTATCATATTTTCAATTTTTGATATTTTGTTATCGATTCGGCCGATGCTTCTAGGAGTTTTGCTCGTACTTGAAATAGCTGATCCATATTTGTTCTGTCTGTAACATAGGGTTGCACTAGTTATCCCTCTTTCTGTAGGAGGGGTTGAACAATTCTTGTTTTTCTTCTAACTTCAGGATTTTTTTTTTCAATCCGGAATCCAGTTTATCTGGAAAGATTTAACTGTTAATTTTTTTGAATTTTTAAGAGTCACTTTCATTTTAATTTCTTGTTTATATGTTTACTTTTCTTTCAAACTGCTCATTTCGATTTACTATTGACTTATAAGTTTTTGGGTTATTCGATTCCTAGACATATTTCCATTTGTCTGGTTTCCTACTAATTCTGCCAGATTTCGTGGTAATTTCCTGTTCGCCTTCTTGTATTTTATTCTTTTTTGATTTTCCCGTGGAGATTAGGTCAAATTTCTTGTACTGTTTTAGTAGGAATTTTTGACCTTTTAATTTTGCGGCTTTCGCATGGGCCGCGGCAGAAGCCGGTTTTTGTTTTGGTGCATTCTGGGGGTAGTCAGGATCTGATTCATCGTCGGACTCATTAGAGCTAGTGTCTGAAGATTCATTATTTGGGCTTTTGGGGGCGGTCCTTTGCGATTTAGGGGTATCTCCTGCCCTTGCTTCATATATTTCGTCTCCTTTTGAGGTTGAAGGTGTATTTTCCGTTTCCTCGCGTAGAAATCCTGTTTCAGGGGAGTTAAAAGATTCTTGGGAGCTCTGGGAGGAGTCAAATACCTTTGGAGAATGTCTCCACTGCTTGAATGCCATATCTTCCGGGGGGTGACGTGTATTTCGTAGCATGGTCTGTTTCCAGGAGTGCGATTCCTTGGGTTTTACTTTAGATACCGTTATGTGGTGGTATTGTCCTAGATTTTCATCTTCAGGATGTTCCTGGGTCCAGGGCAAGGTGCTTTGCCTTGTTTTTATCGGATAATTTATCATGTCCATGGCTTGTCTTAAACTTTTTGTATTTCCTGTATTTGTATGCTTGGGTGGAGTTTTCCTTATTGTTGCACCTGGGGTTTCCATAGCTCTGTTTAATTCATCCTGTAACGATAGGGGTCTTTCTATCGGGGTTGCTGGGGATACCATGTCATCGGGAAATATTTTGAGGGGACTTGGGTTTGAAATTCTGTCGGGAAAAAATTGGGTTTTTGGGGTTAACGTATAATCTTCTTCCAAACTTTCTGAAGATGAACTCTTTGGGCTTTTTGGTGTTCTTATTGGTACAGGTATTAAGGATTTTCTTTTGGGAATGACCAGGTTTTTCATGGCCAAAAATTCTTCAAAATCTTCCTCTTCGCTATGGTTTTCAAAGTAGTTTTGTTTGAAGTTGAAGGGTTTTAATTCGGATAGCCTCGATTTAGGAAATTCGTTTTCCGCGCTTGATGAATCTGAAGATGGGGGTTTGGGTGCCCACCTAACTGGGTACTTGGCTCCTTTTATCCGGCTAACATGTGCCTTGTATGTTCTCCCGTTTTCTGGGTTTATGATTTTGAAAGTAAAATTATTGTCGTATTTTTTTATTATTCTGTAGGGTCCCGAATATTTATTGGAAAGTTTCTTGCCTTCTAGCTTTGCCTCATTTTTTAGATACACACAATCTCCCACTTTAAAAGATATATTTCCTTTTATTTTGGACTCGTTTCTCATCTCTTGGTTCATCTTAAATTTTTCTAACTCTTGTCCAACCATTTTATAGGTTTTTCTCATCCTATTTATAAAATCGTGCTTGTAGTCTTCTGTATTATTGTAATACTGCCTGGATTCTATAATTTCTTGGTAAGGTATTTTAAAATCGCGGCCAAATAAAATAAAAAAAGGACTATCTTTAGTCGTTTCTGAATAAGCGGTATTAATTACATTGGCTAAGTAAGGTAGATACAGATCCCAATCGTTTCGATTGTCTTTTGAACAAAAACTCAAAAATTGGAAAATATCTTGTGCCTATTTTCGATTTTTCCATTAGCTTAGGCATGGTAGGGTGAGGTTACTAATTTTTCGATTTTAAGGAAACTCATTAAGTCTTTAGTTACTTTAGAAAAAAAGTTAGTCACGTTGTCGCTTATGACATGTTGAGGAACGCCAAACTCCAAAAATATTTTTGCCAATGCTTTACTTGTGGCATATACGCCCTGATTTTTACATGCTTTGGCAAAAGTAAAGCCGGTAAAATGGTCTAATACTGATAGAACGCAAGTATGACCTCGATTAGAAACAGGTAATCCTCCACTTGTACCATACAGGTCAAATGAAACGATATCGAAAGGGTACCTTGCTACTGGCACTCTTCCCAAGGAGGGATTAGGGTACGTTTGGGGATTTTTTCTTAAGTTACACGCTTCACATGTATTTATAAGATCTTTGAGTTTTGTTAATGTCGACGGAACATAAAACTATTGTTTTAGCTTGTGGAATGTTTCGGTTATTCCTAAGTGTCCGCCTATCTCTGAATGGAAGTACTCAAAAGCAGGTATTATTAAGCTTTGAGGGAGTACTGGGATTATTAAGGTTCCTGCAAAGGATTTCTTCGTCCAAGCCGTAATAAAAATTGTCTATTTCCCGTCTCAGGGCTTTGAACTTATCAGGGAGATTGTCAGAATTCACAAAATAATTAATTAGAGTCAAACACATTTCATCCTTAACTTGGTTTCTCTTAATGTTAGCTAGGGATAAGGGGCTACGAGTAATTTCATTTTCTTCTGTAAGGATTTTTGGTTTATTCTTCTTTTGTTTTCGTTTACTGGGATTAATGGCATTTATTTGTTTTGTTTCATTATCTGAAGGGTTGTTTTCTGGGTATCTACTCAGGTAATCGCAAGGTGCATTTTGTTTACCGGTCACGTGTTCGAATTCGCAATCCAGATCTTGGATTTTCATTATCCATCATGCTAAAATTCCGGTTGGATTTTTGAATGTGCTTAGGTACTGTAAGCTTTTATTGTCCGAGCGCAGTTTAAATTTTCGTCCTACTAAATAATGTCTGAATTTATCTAAATGGTGAATTATAGATAGTAGTTCCAATTGTGTTGCTGAATAACTACTTTCGCCTTTGGTTAGAGTTCTGCTTGAATAGCATATGACTTTCTCTATATACCGAGGGGATTCTTGTAGGGGTTCAGGGTAGTTTTCCACGGGAATTAATTGGGAAAGGATTGCACCGATGCCTAAAGCTGAAGCGTCAGTGGTAACCACAAATTGTCCCTTTTCAAAATCTGGTAGCGAAAAAATTGGTTCAGAAGTAAGAGCCTTCTTGAGAGTGTCTAAGGAAGTTTGAGCTTCCTGTGACCAGGTAATATTCTGGGAAGTCCCTTTAGTTAGATCTGTTAGGGGTTTTGTGATTTGGGCGTATTTGCGTATAAATTTTCTAAAGTAACTGGTTAAACCAATAATGCCTCTTAATTTTTTCATAGTTTTTGGTGGCTTAAGATTCTCTACACATTTTATCTTCTCAGGGTCCGGTGATATTTGACTTTGGGTCACTATCATTCCTAAGAATTTGATTTCGGATTGAAACAAATTTACTTTTTCAGGTCTACATTTCAGATTGCCCTCTCTGAATTTTTCGAAAACTTTGGCTAATGTTTTTAAATGATCCTCTGGTGTTTCTCCGACACAAATTACATCATCCACAAAATAGATAATATTTTCTATACCTCGTAATAAATGTAGCAGAGGTCTACATAATGCACTTGAACTAGTTTTGAGTCCGAAGGGTACTCTCAAATATTCATAAGAGCCACATTCCGTCGTTGAAAAGGCAGTTTTATAGACGTCATCATCTGCTATCTTAACCTGATGATAACCTTGCTTGAGGTCAAGAGATGTGAAAATTTTATTTTTGGTTGAAATGGAATCTAGGATTTCATCAATTCGGGGCAGGGGAAATTTGTCACTAACTACCTGCTTATTCAAAGCTCTAAAATCAACTACAAGTCTAAGGTCCTTGTTCTTTTATGGCACGAGTGTAATGGGGGCTGAATACGGGCTTATACTTGGCCTTTTTATATTGTTTCTTTCAAATTCGCATGTTTTGTTTTTTAACCAATCCTTATAAGGATAAGGGATGCGATAGGGCTGTTTAGCTACAGGCAAACCTGTGGTTTGAATAGTAGTGTTCATAAAAAGGTATCAATCCAATATCTTCTTCGCATGTAGAAAATATATCTCTAAAATACCAGAGCAATTCACTTAATTTTTCCTTTAATTGCGTATCTTTGATATGATCTAATTTAAATTTTTCAAAAAATTGGGGCTTTGTTAGGGGGTACATATTCTTTGGGTTGCTAACACCGACGCTATTAACTAAGCTTTCCTTGGAGTTTTTCCATTTGTTTAGCTTGTGTTCAGAAATCACTTGTATTTCAATGAGAAATGTCCCTTTTTTTAATGTAATCATGTCATTTTCATGTTTGTAAGTCAACCGAAATAAACCTTCGCCTTTTTCATATGAAATGATCTGTTCTTCACAAAACAGATTTTCTGGAATTTCTTTACACGGGGATGCGAACCAAATTTCGGAATTGTCATTTACAGGGGTGACCATTTGAGAGATTTGTACTCTTTGCATAGTATTTGGGGGAATTTTGTCTTACGCACCGCGAATCCATAATATTTTTCTTCCGAGCAATTTTCTATTAAATTAAGATTGGCGCTTGATTGCGTCAAGTCTTCCGCTTTTGGGGTTGATTGTAAGGGTGATTTCAAGTTCTGTCCCCTTACAATAGTACTTGTATTTATTATTTCATTCCACAATACAGCTATTTTCTTTATTTCTGTTTTTCTGTACTCCTGCATTTTCCCTATTTTTGCTTTTATTGACTGGATCCATGTTCTGCTTGATATTTCTTTTTCGTTCCGTGGGAGAAAATGGCGTATTATGAGGTACAGAGGATTTAATTCAATTTACTGTGGCTTCCCCTCTCTCCCTGCGTAGAAGAATAGGATCATATGGATACACGAATCTGTTATTCGCCATGTCCAACAAAACTTTATTGAATTTTAAAAAATTAGCACCAATTATAGCCTCGTATGGGAAATTTTTTGCAGATTATGAAGTTTGTAGGAAAGATCCTATTATCTTTTATCACATCTAGACGTATGGAACCTATAGCTTCCAGCCTATGACCCGTGACACTTGTTAAACTGGGAATATTGCAGTTTTTCCGTCGCTTAATATACACTGGTAGTTTATTAAATACGTTCGAATTTATTATGTTAACTGATGCACCGGAATCTATTAACGCTATGAAGTTAATACTTGCAACATTAAAATTATTTAATATATTTAGTATATTATTATTATCACTAAAAAAAGGTACAATTAATGGGTAGGACCTATGAAAAATACTGGCCTCCAGGGTCCCGGTTATTTTTCTTGGGGGCTTAATTCTTTTCCCTTTGCGCTTATTTGGTCAGTGGGGGTTCGACAAAGGGGTTCGGCGGGAAGTGAATTAGGTTCACTAGCACTTGAAGTGGCGAGTTGATTGATATTTGATTGTCTTGGTTGCCACGTATTATTACGTGGGTTAAAGTTTCTTGTGCCGACGGCTCGCGGTATTTGTTCATTTTGTATTGACAAAAAGTTTCTTTCGTTTCCCGTCGGAAAAAAATATCTTCTGTCACCGCTCGCATTCCTGTTAATTCTAGTTGGATACACTGTCCGTGAATTATATTGGTACATGTTTTGTCGCATATTTGGGTTGGGGAACCGATAATTATTTTGCCGGTTGAGGGAAGGATTTGAGTATGCAAATCCTTGTTGGTAGGGATTGCGGAACTGTGGGAGGCGTGGGGGGTTATTTCTATAGCTTCCTGACCCATTGGCATTTAAGTTTGTTCTCCCGAACAAACGGTTATTAAAACTGGGGGTTGCTGGTGTAAAGTTATTTCTAGTATGGCATTCCCTGGCAATATGTCCTTTTTTATTACATGCATAGCATATAATTGAGGGGTCCCGTACGTTGTTTTTTATTTGTGGGTACGAAATGCGCTATCCTTTGCCTGGTAGGGGTTGGAGATCTAATTTGGTTCTGTTTGGGTGAATTATCTCTCGAAAAGAAATTTGGGGAACTTGCTCGTGATCATCCCGGAGTTGAAATTTTTGCTGTATTTTTTTTTGACTTGTTGTGGTTCGCCTTAATAGAGTCAATTTCTATTAGTCTCTCTACTTCGTGGACTGCTACCTCTAATGTGTCGATCTTCTTTGATGCTGACATTCGATACAGTTGGGGCTTAACCCTTGCATGAAAGCATTTAGTACAACTTTATCATATAAAGGACCAGATTCTTTCCGTATTTAGCCTCAATGGATACCATTATTTTGTGCAGATATTCTCTAGCCTTTTGGGTTTCATCGAAACATACCGTGCCAGGTTTTAATTTGTGTGTTGAACTGGTTTCAACAAATCTCTCTCGGAACGCTTTTAGCAATTTTTCTATTAAGTTTATTGGAAGATTGTTATCTTCCCCTATCGTATTTTCTATCTGTTTCAAGAATGTTAGTGCTTGTCCCTTAAGTCTCATTAACAACATGCCAACTAATGATTTTAAGTCCGTTTGAGTTATCTCCACAAATTGATTTAATTGGATAATAAATTCATCTACATCCGAATCTTCGTCATATGGGGGTATTGACTTTGAAATTTCCACTGTTTTGGCAATAATTTTTTGCTTTAATAATTGTTCGTTTTGATCCAACGACATATTGATTTGTTTTTTTTTTGTTGGGTTAAAATTCGGTACTGGTTTTATTTGTTTTGATACTATTTAAATTTGATACTTTTTAATTATATGTATTTTTTTTGCTAATATTTTTGGGTGATTTAGGTTTAACAAAATATTGTACTTCAAAATTATGACACTTCAAAGCATGCAAAAAAAATATGACACTTCAAAGCATGCGGAAAAAATGGTACTTTAATTCATGCACACTTTCCCTATGCGTAATATTTCTCAACATTTTTTTTTTTAATGTTGTCCTTGTGTTTTTGCTCCTTTAAACAGGCCGCGCCAATTGTAATGGGGGGGTTTGTAAAAAAAAGTTATTTATTCTTATATTTTCGGATGTTTCCTCATATGGAAAATTTCAATTAATTAATTCAATGGGGGAAATTAGTTAAACTCTAAACTGATGGTTCGCGAGTAGCATACCTAAGTGGAGGCGGGGCTTTATGTGTAGTGAGCTTAAATTTACGGTACAAACTGGGAACTCGCATTAACTGCCATACTGAGTCGAAACCAGATTGAACGGATTCATTTTCCCTTGGGAGCGAGTTGAGCCACAAGGACAAGCTAATTTCGAGAAATACTAGCATTAAGAGAATAAAATAAGAAGATGATTCATTTATTACTCACAGAACTGGAACAGAGCTCGGTATATCAAGATATTTGCAGTAAATGGCACTATGTTAAAACTGGTCACTGGTTCAATACTATTGTTCTGAACTGACAATCGACTAACTAGATAAGACTCATTCCCAAATAAGACTGTCATAAGATTCCAAAGTTAAGACTCGCACAAATAGACTGCTCCAAAAAGACTGTTTCAAAATTGCTAAGTTCTCGCTATCTACTCATTCCAATTTCGCCAGAGGTTACGTCCGGGCGTTACTAAAGAGCGCACTATATTAATCCTATTGGTTCAAATTTTTGTCTTCTATTACTATTGGGCAGTGCTGTCCCAATCAGCTACTCGATTTTAATTAACTTATTAGCATGTTACAATTTTTTACTTGATACAAAGTTTACCATTGTATTACACGCAAATATTTCCAGAAGTTTTTTCCTCGTAATTTATACAATTTTTGACACATTTTATGAAAATTTCAAACCTAAGATTTATAGTTACATTTCGCTTCGGAATTCCTCCCAGCATGGTACTTTTTTTTACTAGATACAGAGTTTAACATTGTATTTAATTTATACCATTTTTGACATATTTTATGCAAATTTCAAACCTAAGGTTTATTGTTACAATTGCAATACAATGTTTCGCTTCTTTTTAAATTTGATAATTACTTGTTACTTAAATTTTTTGGGTTTATATTCTGGGCATTTTTACTTGGAAAATTTTTGGGGTATTGGAAATTGATTCCATTACACAGTTATGTTTTATGTTATTTTTATTGTAAATTAGTGTCTAAGTATTTCTATGGATAACCTGCATGCTTTTACGTTATTCCATGAAAACTAAAGTAAATGTAAAGCGTGCACAAACTAGTTCCTTTAAAATGTCAAACTCTATCCAACAGAAGTTAATATGAATGCTTCTAATTCTAAGACTGTGTGTACATACGCTATAATTTGTTTCCCAAGACCAAGAGATACTTTAGATTTTACTGCTGTATAAAAGCCGAACAACCAGTAATGCGTCTGGATCAGCAAAAAGAAGTCTACAGGGATAGAGCTGTTTAGTGAGTCTGATGCAACAAAAGCAAGTACCAATCTAATCTGTACATTTTGCTATTCCGGAAAGCCTTGTAATTTTCAACTGTAATCTATAACTCATTTCCCATGTGTTTTCTTAATGTGTTTTATTATTTTTAAATGAAACTCATTTGCAATTGAATTGAAAATCTTTGTTACTAAATCGTAATTACTTGACAAAAATCAATGCAATCAATAATTAAATTTTGTTTGCTTGAAAATAACAAGTTTACTTACTTAACTAAACAAATTCAGGAACATTCATCTGTCTGAGGCTAGCACAGCTGTATATGCTTTTCTACTATCCCAATAGGCTATGTTAAAAATGTCACGGTACTTGTGCATTATATGGGCCTTTCTAATAAGTCAAGTTTGGTTAATGCTAATGAAATAAAATAAAATAGGATGAATATATAATAGTTTAGAAACAAATTTGGGCTATATACTTGCACATTAGAGGGTAAATGCAATGAAAACCACGCTATGCATTGCATTGCTCTATAGCGGTCTCTTGAATTAACCTGTCTCTGGCGGGTTTTTCGTGACTGGTTTCCTTGTAGAGGCCCATCTAATGCACTAGTACCAGTTTCACTCTGTACTCCCTACATTTTTTTGTTGAACAGGTTGATCTGCCAAAGTTTGTAAATTGATCAAACAATTAATGACAGAGGCAGGCTCATACTGAATGTAGTGGAGATCCTTTGGGTCTGTTCCTCCATGGAATATCAACATTTCTACATTTTTAAACATATCGCATTAGTTTGTTTTCTCTTTTTTGCTTAATTTCCCTCACACCAAAAACTCCTACCTCGGCTCAAAGCCCTTCCTAAGGGGGGAGGTAACTAGGAAGCTCTAACCGGGAAGACTACACTAATAAGCTTGAAATACACTATGCTCATGGTGTGCAATAATATGGTAAAACATTGTTTTTATTGTTTTTATTCAATATTGTTTTAAATATTGTTTTTATGAACAATATTAAAAATGTTTGGTTGATTGAAAAAAATGAAGTTAGGAAATCAAGGCTGAAATGGGAAGAACTGCAAGCTTTTTTAGTCATTGAATTTTTTTTTTTTTTTTATCCTCTAATCTTTAGCTAAAAAGCAAATAACGTAGTAGTAAAATAACCTAAGGTAATCATGGGAAGGTAAACCTTCCCATAATGGGAAATTTTATGAACTTGCCTAAGTCTAGTATGACAGATCATAAATACACTATGCTTGAAAAAAAGAAGAAAATATTTTGTAGTTCCTATATGAAAGCCTCAGATTTCAGCTATGAGGACCTGCTTTACATTCCTGGGAGGAGGGGGGATTCTGGGATTCAGCACCTGTGCAATTACATTTAACTAGCCAGGCTACTTGGACTTTCAAAATTATGATTGGATGTGTTTGAGGAAATGGTGGGCGTGGAAGGGGTGTTAATTGCCTTCCAATCACTTTCGACTATTATAAAGGGCACTAGCCATTTAAATTTCCAATCGAATTAGCCCTTTTTGAAGTTTCTACGACAAAGCTTTCTATAAAAAGCTCATATGTCCCCAGGGCATACCTTACAACCCTTGCCCTGAGGGCTGTGTGGGAGTGTCTTCCTCAAAAACATAATTTCTATCTGGAAATTAGCTACGTAGAACAAAATGGCAATCTCAAAATTTACATTTAAATAGCCAGGCTGCTTGGACTTTCAGAAACTGTATGTGATTGAAGATTTTCTCAGAGCCTATTTACAAGCTGATGTCATCATTTTAATAACAAATTCCATTCAGTCAGTGTTGTTACTTTTTTAGTAGGTAGTGCTAACATGCTTGTGTTCCATCCTTGTATGGTTGCAATTTGCAACAAATATGTTCGACCACTTGGTTCTCTCCAATTCTAGTGAAAATTTGCACGTGAATCATTCAAAATTTCTTACTTTCAACTTTCAGTTCAGCATGCTTTTGAAAGAAACCTGAATTCTATATTTGACTTTTAACTTTGCAATGAAAGTTGAAACAAATGTTCAAGTTCGATTGTTCAAGATGGTAGCATTTTCATAGCATACCACCAAGGCTGTATCAGGGGAGGGGGCTACTGGGATTGAACCCCCGAAGTTTTCCCGACTCGTAAAAATGTATCAAAATTTATATAAGCAAATTTTTGATGCGTTTTGTATAGTTTTTTTTATGCTTCAAATACACATGTCTTTATTTTAGATTTTGTAACATTTTTTTTAATTTTAAACTGAATTTACGTATGGTACATGGTCTTAAGTGTATTAACCCATTTAAGGATTTATTATTGCTTGAATTCAATTTATTTCTATTACTGTGTATTGGCGTAAAATAACGAAAATTTTTGGAGAGGGATGTATCATGTGTTTTCAGTTCTGAAAATTTACAGGCGTCCAGTTTGGGGCTCATCCTCGATACACTCCTTAAACATCCCTTAGGATGTGTTTTATTATAATTTACCACTGTTTTTGGCATTTTTACCACTATAATTTGCCACTACTTTGTTATAAAAATCCATAACATGTTCAGATATGTGTACGCCACGATCTGAAAACAAGCCTAAAAATATATTAATTTGGTTCCTAGATCAGGACAGGTCACAAGTCTTCTGCATGGTGAAAAATCTGGAAGGACTAAATTAGTGACCTGGGGTCTTATTTACCTTCTTGGATGAGTATCTTTGACATTATCTTAAAGTGAGGAATTCTAGGACTTATTCGAATCAAGACAATAATTATTAGAAAGATTGGTGCTAGTAAAGTATCGATAAACTAATACTAATTATCAAAGTATCAATAAAGTAATAAATTATCAATAAACTATACTAATTTTAATGCTACTAATAATCATGGGCTGCTGTCTAAGTAAACAACGATGTTGGCAGAATTTATTATTTATTTGTTTTTTTCGTTATCTTTTCGTTTAGACCAGGGCACTTTGTATCAAAGGAGTTGTCTTAGAAAATTCGAAAAGGACTCATTCGATTGAAAATTGAAATGGCTAGTGCCCTTTTTTATTGACAAAGGTGATTTGAGGGCAACTAACCTACTCCCACGCCTACCGTTTCCTCAAACACATTCAATCAAAATTTTGAGTTAGTCATTTTGTTCAACGCTGTTGAAAAGTCCGGAAATTAGGTCTTTGATGATGACAACCCCCCTCCCCCCAGAATCCTCAGGGCAAGAGTTGTAAGTTATGCCCTGGGGGCATTTAAGGTTTATATAGAAAGGGTGATCGTAGAAATTTCAAAAAAGGACTCATTCGATTGGAAATTGACATTGGATTTTGCCCTTTTTAATAGTCGAAAGTGATTGGAGGGCAACTGACTCCCCTCTCACGCCACCATTTCCCCAAACACATTCAATCAAAATTTTGAGATAGTCATTCTGTTCAACGTTGTTAAAAGTTCTGGAAATTAGGTCTTTGAGGATAACAACCCCCCCCCACAGCGCTCATGGCGAGGGTTGTAACTTATACCCTGGGGGTATATATAATGTTTTTATAGAAAGTACTGTCATAGAAAATTTGAAAAAGGGTCATTCAATTGGAAATTGAAAGCACTAGTGCCCTTATTAATAGTCGCAAGTGATTGAAGAGCAACTACCCTTCCCCCCCCCCTCACGCCCACCATTTTCCCAAACACATGAAATAAAAATTTTGAGATAGCCATTTTGTTCAACGTAGTTGAAAGGTCTGGAAATTATTTCTTTGAGGATGGCAAACCCCCCGGAGCCCCAAGGGTAAAGGTTGTAAGTTATGCCCTGGGGGAATATAAGGTTTTTATAGAAAATGTTGTCGTAGAAACTATAAAAAGGGTTCATTTAATTGGGAATTGCGAGGGCCAAAACCCTTATTAATTGACAAGTTATCGGAGGGCAAATCCACCCCCCTCCACGCCCATCATTTCCCCAAACACTTCCGATCAACATTTTGATATAGTCATTTTACTGAACGTAGTTGAAGGGTCCAGAAATTATGTATTTAAGTATGACGAAACCCCCTCAGCCCTCAGTGCTAAGGTTGTAAGTTATGCACCGGAGACATATAAAGTTTTTATAGAAAGCGTTGTCGTAAAAAATTCAAAAAGGGCTCTTTGGATTGGAAATAGAGAGGGTTATTGCTCTTTTTAATAGTCAAAAGTAATTGGAGGGAGAATCCCCCCCCCCTCCGTCCATCTATTCCCCAAACACTGCCGATCAACATTTTGATATGGTCATCTGTTGAACGTAGTTGAAAAGTGTGGAAATTATCTCTTTGAGGATGCCAACCCCCCGCCCCCACAGCCCTCAGGACAAGGGTTGTAAGTTATGCCCTTGGGGTATATAAGGTTTTTTATAGAAAATGTTGTCGTAAAAGCTCCAAAAAGACCTCTTTCGATTGGAAATTGAGTGGACTAGTGCCTTTTTTGTTAGTCGAAATTGATCAGAGGACAAATGATCCCCCCCATGCCCATCATTTCCCCAAACACTTCCAATCTATATTTTGAGATAAGCATTTTCTTCAAGGTATTTGAAAGGTCTGGAAATTATGTCTTTGAGGATAAAAAATCCCCCAGCCCTAAGGGCAAGGATTGTGAGTTATACCCATGGGAATATAATGTTTTTATAGAAAGCATGGTCATGTAAAGTTTGGAGGGCCTCATTGTATTGTAATCAGACGCTCTAGTGGTCTTTTTAAGAATCAAAGTGATCGGAGGGCAGCAACCCCCCCCCCACACACACACACACACGTTATATTGTCCCGAAATGTATCTAATTAAAATTTTGAGATACCCATTCTATTCAAAAAAGTCTAAATATCATATAACATGGATTTTGGGGTTAAAGCAAAGCCCAAAGCTAAGGGCAAGGGTTTTGAGTTATGCCTAGGGGGTATTTAAAGTTTTTATGGAAGGGATGGTTGTTTAACTTTATAAGAAGCTCATTTGGTTGAAAATTGGAAGTTCTAGTTCCTTTTTAAGCGTCAAAAGTGATGGAGGGCATTTAGCCCTCCTCCCCTACAACTCTCCTTTCATCAAACGCATCTGATTGAAATTATGAGATAGTGATTTATTTCAAAATACTCCAAAGAATATATAATAATATCTCTAGGGATGACACAACCCCCCAGCGCCCTGGGGATAGGGTTGTAGGTTATTTTATGAGGGTATATAAGGTTTCATGGAATGGGCGGTCGTATAAACATCAGGTGGGGCTTATTGTATTTGAAATTGGAAGTTATAGTGCCCTTTTTAAGAGTCAAAGTGATTTGAGAGCAAACAGCCCCCCCCCCTCCACGCTCATTATTTGCCTTAACACCTCCAATCAAAATTTGGAGATAACGGCTTTATTCATCGTAGTTGAAGGTTTTGAAAATTATGCCTGTGAGGAAGAGACCCCCCCCCCTACAGCTCTCCGGGAAAGGGTTGTAAGTTATGCCCTTAGGGGATATAAGGTTCTTATATAAAGGGTGGTGGTATATGCTTTTGAGGGGGCTCATTGGATTGGTAATCATAAATCCTAGTGGCCCTTGAGATTCAAAGTGATCAGAGTGTAGCTACCCCACACGCACACACTCACACAAACACGCTGTTATTTCCTGAGATATATCAAATAGATATTTTGAGACAGTCCTTTTGTTCAAAATAGTTCAAGTGTCATATAACAAGGCTTTTGAGGTAGATACAAACTACCAGAGCCTGAGGGCAAGGGTTGTAAGTTATGCCCCGGTGGAATCTAAGGTCCTTATGAAAGGGATGGGTGTATAAGCTTAAGAAGTGGCTCATTTGGTCGAAATTGGAAATTAAAGTTTTCTTTTAAGAGTCAATAGCCCCCCCCTCCCCCCACTACCTCTCTTTTGACCAAATAGTAGACTAGAAAGTACTATTTTGCCCAGACATATAGCCAAACAGGTTCTTCTAGTAGGTAAACAGGTCATCACACTCTTTCAAAGAGATTTACGTGATTTCTAGTTCAAGGAATATACATGTTTTTTTTTATTATTAAATCGATTTTTTGTGTGTCAGTCGATTATATAAAGTTGGCGGTTTTTCAAATATAATAAATTTTTTAGTCATTTTTCTAAAAAAAAAAAAAAAAAAAACTTGTCATGCTACAATGTACTTAATTTAAAAAAAAACCGAAATAATGTCCGTACACGGCATCCCAATTTACATTCCTCATTAATAATTTTTTTATATTACACCATATATTTTTAAATTTTTAAAACATTGTATTTCTGAATTTTGAATGTGATTACACTTTTCATTATTTTATTTCCTCCAAAAAAAAAATTAATAAAAACGTTTTAATAGTAAATTCAAATTTCAGAGGGACAGCCCCCCTCCCCTCCAACAAGACACAATCTTAAGAATATGACGACTGTATTCGATAGAAACGTCAAAGCACGCTTTTTTTTCTATTATGTAAATAAAATCTATCCATCATAGGTATGTTTACAAGTTTTAATGTTTTGAAAAACAGTTCTTTATCATTCAGAAATAA
>NC_142802.1:20230009-20323572 GCF_049724085.1 Artemia sp. Qi Xiang Cuo | reverse complement strand
TTAAGGTAATTTAAGAAAAAAAAATAATTAAAATGATCTTCTATATTCATAAAAAGAAAATTTCTCGAGATTATCCTTAAGATCAAGTCGTGGAAAGCAAAACAAATTACGTGTATATTATGAATAGTGTGTATTTAATCAAGTTCTGACAAGGTTTGTCTTAACTTGTTTTCAATTCGCCATTGATTTGGATTTAATTTAGGATACTCAAACGAAAAAGACAAGTAAAAATTATATTTTTTTATATAGTAAAATATAGCTAAGCAACTCAATCAGGTAATCGCTTAGGACTTAATTTAAAACTTACTTTTTGTCTAGATCTAAGACACGACATATTAGATACTTATACAGCTAAGCAAACATAATCGATTTCAGAGCATGGTTAACTCGGCAGTTTACTTTTTCCACTTTCTTGCTTCCCTTACAAGAGTATCCAGGATTTTTCTAGAACTTGGGTAAGGAATTGTGCTCTTTTGACAGGCATAAGATCAGTAACACTTCGGATTGAGTCTATTTCAGAGTGGGGTCTATATTATTTTTAATTCAGAAAACTAAATACTCTTCCAGTACTGAAATGGGTTAAACATGTCAATGTAAGCATAAAATTAGGAAAAATTGTGAGGAACATTTGTCAGCTTCATCTTTTAAATTGGCAAACGCACTTCCAAAATCTTACTACAGACGGATTAATATTTAAATACGTCTCACTTATTATAAAAGGAAGATGTCTCCACTCTTTGTCTAACGTCTCAAGACCAATATGAGGGATCTCAGAGGGGAAGGGAGTTATGATGTCAAAAAAGTGATCATGGTACTTGGAAAAGGCTTAGCATAAAATAGAAAATTCCGGCTCAACTAATCAAACCCCTTGTCAATGCTTGGGCATAGCCTTAGTTATAACCGATAATTAGCCATTTTAACAGTTCCAAATATTTTGTCGATATCAGCTGTTCAAAATCCCATATAAACAGAGCAAGTTATGTTTATAACCTGTTTTTATGTCCAACCAATTGGAAAATTTGGTTGGGTTGTTACCCAAAGAACAATAAATATATCATCTTATAATCTCATAAATAAATTATAAAAAATATAGCTTCTATTATTATTTACTTATTTTTTTATTATAAATTTTTCTTCCTGACTTCAGCTTGCTCCTTCTTCATATTAATTAAAAAAACTTTTTCCACAAAATAAGCTTTTCAAAGAAAAGTAAAGAACTCCATTAAACAAAAAATGAGCAAAAATAAAATCAAATAATCTACCAAGCCGGAAACTACCACAAATCAGCATCGAAAAATCAATGAAACCAAAAACAAGCAGAAATTACAATAAATAACCAAGTCAAACTCAAAACCAGCAGAAATCTGATATAAGCTGGGCTCAAAACCCTTACGTCTTTCTAAGGCCAGAACATAATTTGCACTTAACTGGAAAAAATATAAATGTTTTAACGTTTATAACATTAATAAATCAAATAATATTAGGATTTCGACTACTAACTATCAGTAAGTGTATATTAAAGTGAAAATACACATTCATTTGTATTTTTTTTAGCAAAATGCAAATTATGCTCTGACCTTGGGAAGACATAGGGTTATGAGCCCAACTTATGTTAATTTCTGCTTGTTTTGAGTTGACTCGGTTATTCATTGTAATTTCTGCTCGTTTTGGGTTCATTTATTTGTTGATGATGATATGTGGTAATTTTACGCTTGGGAGGTTATTTGATTTTCTCTTTGCTCCTTTTTTGTTTAGTGAACTTCTTTTCTTTTCTTTGAAAAACTTGTTTTGTGGAAAAAGTTTTTTTAGTAGTTTTCTGTTTGTTTTATATTGAGATAGTCTTTTCAGAGAAAAAGAAAATAATACTTTAAATCTTTTCGTTTTTTAAGAATTTATAGTTTGGCCCGCTATTTGTATGCTGGAGAAAAATTTTCAGCAATTTTTAACAACATATACCCTCTTAAAAATCTGGACACAAATAGTAGTGCTCAATTTAGTTTCATACCTCCTCTAGTTGACCTGAAATGGAAAACTTGATACCATTCGCAAAAAAATATGTTTACTTTCTTTGATGGCTTGGATACACTTACGCTATTTTGATTTGGTTAAATTTTAAGAGCAGAAGCAGCTCCGAAAGTTTGAACATAATACCCTCAGTCGTTCTTGGGATACTGCTGAGATGCCTTATTGGGAATTAGCATTAAAACAGTGCATTTTGATTTAATCTTATGGGAACATTTAGTTTTTAAACATAAAGTCAAATGGGAGGGTGGGCGCGGAAGGAGGATTAGTTTCCCTCCAATCACTTTCGACTATTAAAAAGGGCATCAGCCGTTTCTATTTTCAATTGAATGAGCCCTTTTCGAAGTTCCTACGACAACTCCTTTGACACAAAGTGCCCTGGTCTAAACAACAATAACAACAAAAAAATAATACACTATATCCACATCGATCTTTACTATAAAAATGTCAAGCCTTCCAATTACTTTCGACTATTAAAAAGGGCACTAGGCCTTTCAAATTCCAATCGAATGAGCCTTTTTCGAGTTTCTACGACAACACTTCCTATAAACACCTTATATGGCCCCAGGGCATAAATTACAAATCTTACCCTAAGGGCTGTGAGGGTGGTTGTTATCCTCTAAGACCTAATTTCCGGAACTTTCAACTACGTCACCCAAAATGGCTATCTCAAAATTTTGATTGGATGTGTCTGGGAAAATGGTGGGCGTGAGAGGGGCGTTAGTCTTTCTCCAATCACTTTCAACTATTAAAAAAGGCACTAGCCCTTTCAATTTCCAATCAAATGAGTCCTTTTGAAGTTTCTACGACAACGCTTTCAATAAAACTTTATATGCCCCCAGGGGATAACTTAAAACCTTCGCCCTGAGGGCTAAAATATAGCTAAGCAACTCAGTCAGGTAATCGCTTAGGATTTAATTTAAAACTTACTTTTTGTCTAGATCTAAGACACGACATATTAGATACTATTACAGCTAAGCAAACATAATCGATTTCAGAGCATGGTTAACTCGGCAGTTTTGTTTTTCCACTTTCTTACTTCCCTTACAAGAGTATTCAAGATTTTCCTAGAACTTTGGTAAGGAATTGGCTCTTTTGATATGCATAAGATCAGTAACACTTTGGATTGAGTCTATTGCGGAGTGGGGTCTATATTGTTTTTAATTCAGAAAAGTAAATGCTCTTCCAGTACTGAAATGGGTTAGACATGTCAATGTAAGCATAAAATTAGGAAAAATTGTGAGGAACGTTTGTCAGCTTCATCTTTTGAATTGGCAAAACACTTCCAAAATCTTACTACAGACAGATTAATATTTAAATATGCCTCACTTATTATAAAAGGAAGATGTCTCCACTCTTTGTCTAACGTCTCAAGACCAATATGAGGGACCTCAGAGGGAAAAGGAGTTATGATGTCAAAAAAGTGATCATGGTACTTGGAAAAGGCTTAGCATAAAATCGAAAATTCCGGCTCAACTAATCCAACCCCTTCTCAATGATTGTGCATAGCCTTAGTTATAACTCGATAATTAGCTCGTTTTAACAGTTCCAAATATTTTGTCGATACGAGCTGTTCAAAATCCCATATAAACAGAGCAAGTTATGTTTATAACCTGATATTATGTCCGACCAATTGGAAAATGGGTGGGGTTGTTACCCAAAGAACAATACATATATCATCTTATAACCACATATCTAATAATAAATTACAAGGAAAATAGTTTCTATTTTTATTTACTTATTTTTATATTATAAATTTTTCTTCCTGACTTCAGCTTGCTCCTTCTTCATATTAATTAAAAAAACTTTTTCCACAAAATAAGTTTTTCAAAGAAAAGTAAAGAACTCCATTAAACAAAAAATGAGCAAAAATAAAATCAAATAATCTACCAAGCGTGAAATTACCACAAATCAGCATCGATAAATAAATGAAACCCAAAATGAGCAGAAATTACAATAAATAACTGAGTCACACTCAAAACGAGCAGAAATTAACATAAGTTGGGCTCAAAACCCCTATGCCTTTCTAAGGCCAGAAGATAATTTGCACTTTACTGAAAAAAATATAAATATTTTTACTTTTATAACTTTAACACATCAAATAATATTAAGATTTTGATTACTAAATATCAGTAGATGTATATTAAACTGACAATGTACATTCATTAGTATTTTTTTCAGTAAAGTGCAAATTATGTTCTGGCCTTGGGAAGGCATAGGGGTTTTGAGCCCAACTTATGTTAATTTCTGCTTGTTTTGAGCTTGTTTTGATTGGATGTTTTTGTGTGAATTATGGGCGTGAGAGAGGGGTTAGTTACCGTCCAATCACTTTCAACTAATTAAAAGGGCACTATACCTCACAATTTCAATTTTAATGAGCCCCTTTTGAAGTTTTTACGACAATTCTATCATTAAAAACCTTACATGCCCCCTGGGCATAACTTACAACCTTTGCCCTGGGGACTCTCGGGGGTTTGTCATCCTTAAATACATAATTTCCAGAACTTTCAACTACTTTGAACAAAATGGCTATCTCTAAGCTTTGATTCAATGTGTTTTGGGAAATGGAGGGTGTAAGAGGGGGGTTAATTACTCTCCACTTAATTTTGACTATTAAAAAGGGGAATTTCAATTTCCAATCAAATGAGCCCCTTTTGAAATTTCTACAACAACTTTCTATTGAAACCTTATATACCCCCAGGGCACAAATTACAACCCTTGCACTGAAAGCTCTGATGGGGTTTTTTTCTTAAAAGACCTAATTTCCAGAACTTTCAACTAGGTTGAACAAAATGGATATCTCAAAATTTTGATCGGATGTGTTTCGGGAAATGGTGGGCGTGAGAAGAAGGTTAATTGTCCATTTCTATAAAAACCTTATATGCCCCCGGGGCATAACTTTTAACCCTTGCCCTGAATAGTCTAGGAAGAGTGTCCTGCTCAAAGCTATAATTTCCTGAACTTTAAACATAGTGGAACAGAATGGCTATCAAGAAATTTTGATTGGATATGTTTGGGGTAATGGTGGGCATAGAAGGTGTCTTTGGTGCCTTCCAATCACTTTCGATTATTAAAAAGGGCACTAGCCATTCCAATTTCCAATCGAATGAGTCAATTTTGAAGTTTCTACGATGACGCATTCAGTAAAAGCCTTATATACCCCCAGGGCATAACTTACAACCCTTGCCCTGAGGGCTGTGGGGGAGTGTCCACCTCAAAAACATAATTTCTATCTGGAAATCCAAAACACTGAATAAAATGGCTATCTAAAAATTTTGATTGGATGTGTTTGGGGGAGAGGGGGGCTAGTTGCCCTCAAATCACTTTCGACTATTAAAAAGGGCACTAGACCTTTGAATTTCCAATCGAAGGAGCCCTTTTTCAAGTTTCTACGTTATATGCCCCCAAGGGCATAACTTATAACCCTTGCTCTGAATACTGTGGGGGGAGTGTCCTGCTCTAAGGTATAATTTCCTGAACTTTAACTGCGTGGAACAAAATGGCTATCTCAAAATTTTGATTGAATATGTTTGGGGAAATGGTGGGCATGGAAGGTGTGTTAGTTGCCTTCCAGTTACTTTTGAATATTAAAAAGGGCACAAGCCATTTCAATTTCTAATCAAATGAGCCCTTTTTGAAGTTTCTACAAAAACGTGTTCTATAAAAACTTTATATGCCCCAGGGCATAACTTACAACCCTTGTCCTGAGGGCTGTGAGGAGGTTGTCGTCCTCAAAGACCTAATTTCCAGAACTTAAAACTACGTTGAACAAAATGGCTATCTCAAAATTTTGATTGGATGTGTTTGGGGGAATTATGGACGTGGGGGGGGGGCTAGTGGCCCTTCAATCACTTTCAACTATTAAAAAGGGTACTAGCCCTTTGAATTTCCAATTGAATGAGCCTGTTTTGAAGTTTTTATAAAACGTCTTCAATAAAAACCTTATATGCCCCCAGGCCATAGCTTAAAACCCTTGCCCAGAGGGTGGTGAGGGAGTGTCCTCCTCAAAAACATATTTTCTATATGGAAAACAACTACGCTGAACAAAATGGCTATCTCAAAATTTGGATTGGATGTGTTTGGGGGAATGTTGGGCGTGGGGGGGAGGGCTAGTTGCCCTCCAATCACTTTTGACTATTAAAAAGGTTACTAGCCCTTCGAATTTCCAATCGAATGAGCCTGTTTTGAAGTTTCTACGACAACGCCTTCTATAAAAGCCTAATATGCCTCCAGGGCATAACTTAAAACCCTTGCCCTGAGGGTTGTGGGGGAGTTTCCTCTTCAAAAAAATATTTTCTATCTGGAAATCAACTACGCTGAACAAAATGGCTGTCTCAAAAATTTTGATTGGATGTATTTGGGGGAATAATGGGCGTGGGGGGGGAGGGCTAGTTGCCCTCCAATCACTTTTCACTATTAAAAATGTTAGTAGCCCTTTGAATTTCCAATCAAATGAGCCGGTTTTGAAGTCTCTACGACAACACCTTCTATAAAAACCTTATATGCCCCCAGGGCATAACTTAAAACCCTTGCCCTAAGGGTTTTGGGGGAGTGTCTTCCTCAAAAACATATTTTCTATCTGGAAATCAACTACTCTGAACAAAATGGCTATCTCAAAATTTTGGTTGGATGTATTTGGGGGAATGATGGGCGTGGAGGGGGGGGGCTAATTGCCCTCCAATCACTTTCGACTATTAAAAAGGGCACTAGCCACTCCCATTTGCAATTGAATGAGCCCTTTTCAAAGTTTCTACGAAAACTCCTTCGATACGAAGTGCCCGGATGGAGAAAAAAACCAAAAACACATTGTGCCCACATCGTTCTTTACTTAGGCAGCGCTAGCGCGCTGCCTATGATAATTTTAGTATGACTGATGACCACAGCTTAAATATATACGAATGCTCGTATATATATATATATATATATATATATATATATATATATAATATATATATATATATATATATATATATATATATATATATATATATATATATATATATATATATATATATTTATACAGTGCTGTGGACTCAACAAAATTCAAATTCAACTTATGGAAGTTTGTCACTATTGACAAGGTGGTGTAAAGTCTCTTTGCTTTTTAAGTATTCTAGGACCATTGCAAATGATAATCTCATGAAACAGAATGTTATCCTAACTTACTTTGCGAGTAAGTGAAGTGGCTATTTTCTCATACTGATGAGTGATTGATTCTGTAGTTTCTGTAGTGATTCTGTAGATTCTTGTAGCTTTGTATTTATTTACTCTTATTACGTCTAGACTTGATTATTTAATGAGCTGACCTTTTCCTCTAGAAGAGGTTTTGTTGGCACCAATAGCAACAGATTTTGAACTGTATATGAACCAAGTTAGACTTCAACAGTTAAGAAATAGTTCTTATGTTCAAAGTCCGCAGTTTAACCCTTTGGGAAGCTGATAAGTTGTATTTAAGTTCCTGGAATTGCCATCTTACTACATGTAATGAGGAGATGCTACAATATCTCTCTAATTCTCAAGGAAAAATTAGTTTTATCGGTATATTTGAAAGTTTTTAGAGTCAGGAACACTCTCTTCCGTTGTATTTTTTTCTAGAGACTAAAAACTAGACATCACTTCATAGAGCGGGAATTGTGTGCTTGATTTCAAAGTCTTGTCTTACTAAGTAAGAAATAATATTGATGCTTGGTTAGAGGGTAAGTTTGAAAGTTTTAATCTGGAATTAGATTTGGGAAGTAGGAAACTGTTTAGTATTGTTGTGTATAAGAAATCAAATGCTAGCTGTGACAATTTTTAGCATGGGTTTGATCACCTTGCACGTGCGGTGTCTCGAACAAGTCTAGATCTTATTTGTATGGGTGATTTCCTCTTTGATCTGCTTTCATTGAATGGAGTGTATCTTGATTATTTTAATTTGATGGTTGCTCATGATCTTTTCCCCCTTGTGAATATTCAAACACGTGTTACTAGTCATTCAGCCACTCTCATAGATAATTTTTATTGTTGGCTCTTAAGTATTTGGACCGTAGTTATGCTGATGTGGTTCTATACCCTTGTTCAGACCATTTCACGGTTGTCGTAACGGTACCTTTTGGCCGAATAAAAAGAAATAAATTAAAAAAAAGTGCAGAGTCAGACGTTAAAAGAAAAAATTTACAGAGGATTGTTGATGAGTTAAGCAACATGGATTTTAGTGAAAAATTAGATATGAAAGATGACGCTTCTGGTGCATTTTATTGCATGATGGGGATCGTACAGCTAATCTATGATAAGACTTAAGTGAAAATATGATATATGATAAGATATAAGTGAAATGTTTGAAACCATATAAGAATGAGCCCAGGAAGCCCTGGATAACTACAGAAATTCTTGAAGTGTCAGATTTGATAAATCAATTGTATGTGGATTATTCAAATAGTGAGTGTGCCGAAAAACTCGAAGAATTCAAAATAGTACGCAATAAAGTGAACTCGATGAGAAGAAAAGCTAGAAATGAATATTTTGCGAATCATTTGAGTTTAAATAAGGATAATACTAAAGGAACTTGGAACGTTATTGATAATCTATTGGGAAAGAAGAAAGAAGCTCAACCCAAATCGCTACTGATTCAGGGAGAAACTATTAATGATTTAACGATTATTACTAATAGATTTACTAAAATTTGTTTTCAAATATTGACCAAAATGTACAGTCAGAAGGGCTGCAGAATTCTAATGAGGATTTTTTGGACTATTAATTGGTGGATGTTAGAGAAACTGGAAGTGAAATTGAATTTCAGACGTGTACCGAAGACAAAATTCTGAAGGTTGTGAAAAGAATGAAATCTGATTTGGCAGGGACAGATGGCATTAATCTTAGGAAATTTAAATCAGGGATATGCTATTTACGACCATGCTTCGACCACATAATCAATCTTTCCGTCCAAACCGGTGAATTGACTGATGCAGTTAAATGGCAAAAGTCATCCCCTTCACAAAGGTGGTTCTAAGCTAGATATTGACAATTATACACCCATATCAATCCTACCCCTGTTTTCAAAATTATTTGAAAAAATTGTGCATAAAAGGCATTATGATTACCTTACAAAACGGAGATGCTAAGTGAAACCCAGCTCGGCTTTACGAACGGTCACTTGACTTCAGACATGTGCATTCCCTCTGTGATACTGTGAATAAATGCTTTGAATGTGGTGAAATTTCTTTGACTATTTTTATTGATTTTAGAAAAGCGTTTGATACAGTGAATTTTAAAATTTTCCTCAAATGTTAACAATCCGTTTGAGTTCGTGGTAACTATCTGAAGTGATTTGACAGTTTTTGAGTGGTAGATCTTTTCAAGTTGTATTAAAAGATGCTTTTCCCTCTCCTTTTCAAGTGAAGTGTGGTGTACCCAGGGGTCTGTCTTGGGACCACTTCTGTACTTTTTGTTAATTGATTCAATGCGTTTGTACTTACCTGAGTGCTTTATTATAACTTTTGCGGATGATTCTGCTTAAACTGTGTCTAGTCGATTCATTGATGATTTGTTGTTGAAAGTAAGCAGGGTTTTAAAGTCTTTTTCTTTGCATTTACAAGTTTGAGGCCTTTTGTAATTGAATGTTAAAATCAAAACTAATTTTATGATATTAGAAGAGTTCGTAAGCAGCCTAGTGTTGATAAAGAGGTATTTTTAATGATAAGGCTTTGTCACAGGTGCATGAAATGCGTTATTTGGGTTTCTAGCTTGATTTTAATTTGTCTTGGAGGCACCATAGTGATCCTGTTGCAGCTAATGCTGCTAGAGGCCTTGGAATGTAGTGCCGGTTAAGGCATGTTTTACCATTATAAGTTCGTCTAATGCTGTACCACACTTTTGTTGCGCCTTATATTTGTTATGTTTGTCTTCTTTGGTCTAGTAATTTCAACAAAAATTTTAAAACGGTGCAGATTCTTCAAAATAAAACAATACGTCTTCTTGGTAATTATGAAAAGAATGTTAATGATAGCGCTTCGGGTTTTAAGAAATTATGATTGCTTAATATTGGTTAGATTGGCGATTATCAAGCTGCTTTTTTTGCTTGTTGATGTCAAAATTATCTATGTTCCTTAGTTTTTACTGATTTTTTTCACGTAAATCGTTCGCTCCGCAGGTACGCGATTAGGGAGGTGGATAATTTTGTTGTTAAGTACCAAGATACCACACATTTAGGTTTTGGAATTAGTTATTTAGCTCCGGCTATTCAGAATGATATCCCTGCTGGCATTCAGAAGGCTGAGTACATTGGATTATTTAAAATAAAGTTTAAGAGGGAAAATTTTGGTATTATTTGTTATTTGAGAGAGTGTTTCTCTACCTTTTTTTGTTTTTTTAGTTTTTTTTTTAGTTTTTTTGTGAATGATTTTAGTTATTGGCTGAGAATTAGAGGATTGACAACGTCCATCATAAGGCTTTTGATTCTTCCCCGGGAGGTTGTGTATATATAAAGTTTATTTTGTAATTATTTGTAAATAAAATTAATTTGTCCAAAATCGTCCATTGCTAGGTCCGATGCTATTTTATCTATGTGGAATTATGCTGAAATTCGGGTCCATGGAAGTAATTCTAATAGATATTTTGCAAATTTGAAATGTACTAAACAGAGATTACGTTTATCTGTTTGTGAGAATATCCTTCAAATTAGTGCAGTGTATTAAAATTGTGATGGTGATGTTTAAGTAAACAGTTTATAAATGACTAGTAGGTTGAATTTTTTTTTTTTTTGATTACTGAAGCATAAGATGCACCACACTTTTTTTCAAGGCAGGAAATCTGCAGCAAACGGGTTTGCTTGAGGGTGACCGGATTAAAAGTCCAAGATAAACAAATTGTTTAACTTGCTTTCCTAAAAACATTCCAACTGGAATGACGGAGTGGGACCCGAATTTCCCCAATTAAATAGGAGAACTACAAATTTTTTCAGAGTTAAATTCCATCCCCACTTTAAAATATTCACTATCCAGCATACTAAAGTTTTTCTCAATATGCTGTTTCAACCTATTAACATCATCCCCATAAAAGACAAGTGAGACTTTTTGTTGCTGCCTCATTGTATTAGGATGTTTATTTTGATTGAGCGTCAAAGACACTGTTATTAAAAAGAGAAGGTGAAGTGATAACACCTAAAAACGTACCTGTATAAACAGAAACAAAACGAGTAAGATCCTTCGGTGGGCTATTGGGACTATTAGAAAGCCTATTTGGAGTAACATATATCAGAATAGGCGAATTATAAAATGATAACTTGCGTGACTTTGTAATTTTCATCTGTACTTCAAGCCGGGATTATATTATCTGAAGGTGCGAATAACAAAGAGGTGAACTACTCTTTTTACCGTATGATGGATCATAGCTCCGTGTACCAATGAGTTCAATGCATACCTAACATCGTGTGTTACTAGAACAAGACTTTCTTAGGCCAGTTTAGGCTTCATTAGGATACAAGCTTCAGAACTAAGGGCATCAACACACCCAATTTTATTCTGAAGACCAAACTGGTATTCCAGAAGCCTTCATTTTTCCTTTTATTCATCAATTAAAAAGAAGCTCAAGCAGATTACAGTTAACTCGACAAAAGTAGTTCAAACTGTAAGAGATATAAAAGATTAAATAGCGAGAAAGGCCACACTGTCTCTGTCATTGTAATCGCAAACAGCTTGAATAAACCACTTTAAAGGCTTTTTTTAAGACAGTGTACGCTTAACCTTAAATTAATGTTTCAACCTTATATCCAAGGCCAGTCTTTATTAAAACAAATGAAAATATAAACGAAACTTGTATTAAAATACGACTATTAAAACTAAAAATCTTTTTAAAACATACAAAAAACAATTATTTCTGGAAAGTTCAACAAGGACTGGTACATAAAGTGAGGTGAAAAAGGCAAATGATTCGACTAAATTAAAAATAATTAAAAATACACTTTAAGTGACAATCTTACCTTTTGGGAAGCTAGCATAATTTATGATAAAATCGTTATTAGTAACATATTCTTTTTTTCAGGTCGCACGTTTAAACTCCAAGTTGAACGAAAGAAACACAAAATCTGTCCCGATGCTCAAAAACATGCTCATTGTTTGCATGAATTACAAGATATAATTTATTTTAGTTTTTTTTTTAGTAAAACGTGCGTTATTCTTTTTATTCAATTTTCCCCATAAATTATTTAGTTTATGAACCCTCATGTTTCCAAATGTCACTTCATACTTACAGTTTTTCAGATATATTTATTGGAAAAAGAAGAAGAAATATATAAGTGTTTAACAAGTTGCCTAGTGTTGTACACACAATAGAAATCAGAAAATTTTTCCAGAAGGGTAAGTCCACTTGTCCTAAATAACTAAATTTAATAGGTCTCTTCTTACAAAAATAATTAAAAGATTTTGAAATAAGCTATGAAAGTATGAACTCATTTACGTTGGATGGGTATGGCTACATGATTAGAAACCTTTCTACAACTCCAAAACGGGGGAGCTATGGACTTATAGGACTCATAGAGTACCAAAAGATAAAGATTTCATTTTATTAACTCCAAAGGGTAAAATTCTAGTTCAGTCATGTTATGTGACAAAGTAGTTGAGTTGGGTGGATGAAACTTTTATAATTTAATCCAGGGGTAACAACGTGCCCTTGGAAGTAATTGCTACACTATTGTGTCACCCGTATAATGTTCCTAAAATTTAGAATCCACTTCAATACTTAAAAAATATTTTTTTTACCTTCACCTTCCTTTTTTAGTCTTTTTTTCATTGGGTTAAGCTTTGAAATACATTCCTGATAATTCAAAGGAATTTCAAGCAACAAGCTATTAACGGTTTTTCCTAAATTTAAGAAATAGATTCAAACGTCTTTAAAACCTTGCAAATTGAGAATGGGCGTGAGGTTCAATCAACCTTTACTATACCCCATTTGAGCAGTAGAAATATATTGTACGGTTTTACTTTTATCACTTTCTTATTTCTTTAGTCTTCTTAATGTGAATAATCTATGATTGATTTAAAATAGGGCAAAAAAAAAACAAAAAAAAAACGAATTACCATCTTCCTGGGAAACAGGAACATTTTCAACGATTTTTAGCTCCTTGGAAGTCCACGGTGCTTCAAGAATTGCATCCCAGTTGCTAGGAATCAAATTGGAATAGCCATGGTCACATATAATTTCCCTAGCTTTATATAAGACTTGGATTGCTTTCTTTGTAAAGCCATTTGTTCAATGTAGTCAATATGGATTTGAAATAATATTAAATGTTTCTCTATAAAAAAAAAAAAAAAAAATTATCTTTTAAAACATAGGCAAGAATTTCTTTGGGAAAAAACTATATAGGGAAGAATTTCCCGTGAGGGGAAAAAATTTCCCCTCACGGGGTGAAGCTGGATTCCCCGGCATTATTTAAAAAGGATCATAAATAAATAAAAAAAAACGGTTGTTCAACTGAAAGTGAGGAACAACATCAAAACTTAAGGTCAATCTCCTTTCCAACGTACCAATGGTATTTTTTCGTAAGAGGAAAAATCGACAGAACTCGGAAACGGGAGCAAATTCATGGAAGAGAAATTTACCGTAGCTTTCTTTGACACTTATCCAAAAAATTGCCGTTGCAATTTTTCCATTTTTATTCTCTGAAATCTCTGAAATAGTGTCCGCTATTTGTTTGGTTTTTATTTTGGTTTACGGACTAGGAATTGATTTTGATCTGATCTGAGTCAGAAATGCCTTAGAAAGAAGTAGAAAGCAACAGAATGTTGTAAAAAACATTGTCAAAAATACAAGTTCTGCAAAGCCTTATTTTGCTGAAGAAGACCAGCGGAAACATATTCAGTGTCCTTGATAATCCTAAATTTTTCGGGCTTTTGTTTTGTGCTATAAGCACATTGAGAAAGATACGGGCCCCCTAGTAACCGAAAAGTGAATTTATTTAATTTTCAAAAAAGTTATGTAAAATTCATTTTCATCCTGACTCAAGAATAGTAACCTAGGAATAGGAAATTCCTATAATAGGAAAGCACCAAAATTGGTGACTTATACTTTAAAACCTGCTCTTTATTTTATTATTACTCTTTTATTTATTATTTATTATTATATTGTATTTATTATTATTCGTAAGTTTGGTGCAACAGACATACTGGTGTCGTATGGAAAGCTACATTCTAAGCTGAAAGAAGAAGCTTACCTACGATTAGGTCCATTTCATCCTCTAGTGTGATTAATTTGATTTGCACAGCACAATGTTTTTTTTTTATGATTAATTGATTATGAATAAATAAATCTTTTCTTATCTTAAATTTGTTTTCTTTATTTTAGTTCTGTAGTAAGAAAAGTTTTGTTCTGTATGTGTTTTTCTCTCTTTGTTTTGTTACTCTCCTTCTCGTTATCTAGTGGGTTAAAAATAAATTATTATTATTATTATTATTTGGTCCAAGGACATTAGCGAGATCTTCCCTCCGATCACCGCTAGGGGCTCATGACGGTCTAAAAAATAGAAAACCTGTAATTTAGTAGAAAAGCACAGAGTTGGAATCATTCAGGGGGTTTACAGACTCATTAATTCTGGAATAACCCATTTGACTGTTTTGAGCCACCATCTTGAGCCGGTGGCTGAACCGGCGGCATAAAAAGCTTGCAACTTCAGTTTGTTCCTTTTATACAAGCAAATTGATAGTTTCTTTGTTAGAAAAAGAGCTTGCATCAGAAACCACACTAAAATAGGCTCACTACCGCAGCTACTTTGAAAACGGGTTTGGTACTGGCAGCTCATATACACGTGGATGATGTAAAATTATGGTGACTCATAATTCAGTTTCATAATATGATTTTGTTTTTTCAAGAAGAAAACACAATGGAAGGACAACGGAAAAGGAACCAGTAAATCGTGTTCGACTTCTGCAGTAACGGAAGACTCCGGAGGAGAAGAGAATCTGGCACCTCTAAGGCCATGTGGTGCAGAACCGTCCGCTAATGACATCGATATTTCAATAGTCCCAGATGTGAATTGCGTCGTAAACTAGCGTCGTTTCCTTCAAGAACTGACTGTAGTGACTATGCATAAGACGAACTGCAAGAACGGGCAGACTAAACTTAAAGTGAATACAGTGAAGAAGGATGGACTCAAAACAGAGTTGACCATTGAATGCCTTTCATGTTGCTGGAAAAAAATGAATACAAAGTGAGCCAGATTCCCCTATTACCACAGTGAAGAAAAGTAGTATCTATTCTATATATTTAAACGGTACAAGATAATAGTGCATACAATATGAAGCGTACAAGAAACTGGTTCTTTGTTATTGATAAGAATTGCACAATGAATGTACCGTTTGACGTAGACATTTTTTAGGAGCCAATCAGAGACAGCGATGGTTGCTCAATATATGATAACTTGATTGGTGATTGGGATTTGAATAAAAGGGGTAAGGGATTTACAAATTGGATTGTATGAAGGTGGAAAAAAAAGAAAAAAAGGGTTAAACTGATTATCAGTTAAGGTAACCCCTCGGGGTTGTTAACTCAGGCAATTTGTTATAAATTTGAGACAACATCAATCTATGAAAATGGTTAATGATGATAGAATGACATTGTGAATTGACCTAGCTTTACCTCTCCAATGTGTTCTGTATAATACAAAAGTTGTGTTTGAACAGTGTTTTCAGTTTAAAATAGGGTCCAACGTTAAAGTATACAAAAAATTTGATACTAAGAAAGATGTAGATAGCAAGAAAATAATTTGAATAAAGAAATTCAGAACAAACCTTAGAAATCCTTGCAAATCAAGTAGTAGGGTGTATGCGAGTACGAACCATCAAGGATCATAAGCACCAATGACCCTAACCAGCAGAGACATAAACCCCCCAAAGGTCCCCTATCCTCAAACTCGAAGGGTGCCCCCTCCCCTCCAACTTTTTAGCCCCCTCCCCCCCCCCCATTTTTTTGATTTTTTTTATTCTTCTTTTGGCAATTGACATTTTTTCTGATAAAAAGTATCATTCATTACGATCGTAGCTTTCAAATGTGAAACTTAAGTCCATTTTTGGATCGAAAAATAAACTATTTCTGTAAAATCTGAGTTAATAAGAGTTTTTGACCTTAAACTCTAGTTTTTTGTAAGACAATTATGGAAAATATAATTCTCTGGTTCAAATGTGAAACTTAAGTCCATTTTTTTGATCGAAAAATAAAACTATTTCTGTAAAATCTGAGCTAATAAGGATTTTTGACCGTAAACTAAAGTGTTTTGTAAGAAAATTATGGTAAATACAATTCTCTGGTTCAAATGTGAAACTTAAGTCCATTTATGGATCGAAAAATAAAACTATTTCCATAAAGTCTGAGCTAATAAGGGTTTTTGACCGTAAACTCTAGTTTTTTGTAAGAAAATTATGGAAAATAAAATTCTCTGGTTCAAATGTTAAATTTAAGTCCAGTTTTGATACTCTTAATGATGAGGACTGATGGTTCTAATTCAATATTTTTTTTTCTTAAAAACAAACTACTGTTTTTTTTAAACTTCGAAATTATTCAATTTTATTTATTTTTTATCTTTTTTTGTGCCTATCTTAAAATGACAAAATATCTTTCTTGAATCCACCTCTTGGATACACAATAAAGAAATTATAAAAAAATATTTGTAATTTCCAGACTTCATTTTCATTCAATAGATACCGAGAGTTCTCTGAATCCTCCCCGCAATGAATTCTAAGGGTTTTAAGACTCCTCCCCACAATGAATTCAGATCGTTTTAGAAGTCATCCCCATATCCATAACTCCGTTCAACCTTGAGCGAAGATATAACAGTTTGATGATGCATTTCTCTACTTAACAACTACATTAATAACTTCCAAGATGATACGACTGGATCACACACAATTTATCGGTTTAAAAAATACAATTCTCTGCTTCAAATGTGAAACTTAAGTTCATTTATGGATCGAAAAAAAAAAAACTATTGCCGTAAAATCTGAGCTAATAAGGGTTTTTGACCGTAAACTCTAGTTTTTTTGTAAGAAAATTATGGAAAATACAATTCTCTGGTTCAAATGTGAAACTTAAGTCCATTTATGGATCGAAAAATAAAACTATTTCCGTAAAATCTGATCTAATTAGGGTTTTTTGACCGTAAACTATAGTTTTTTGTAAGAAAATTATGGAAAATACAATTCTCTGGTTCAAATGTGAAACTTAAGTCCATTTATGGATCAAAAAATCAGACTATTTCCGTAAAATCTGAGCTAATTAGGGTTTTTGACCGTAAACTATAGTTTTTGTAAGAAAATTATGGAAAATACAATTCTCTGGTTCAAATTTGAAACTTAAGTCCATTTTTGGATAAAAAAAAATCATTTCTATGAAATCTAAGGTAATAAGGGTTTTTGACCGTAAACTCTAGTTTTTGTGTAAGAAAATTATGGAAAATACAATTGTCTGGTTCAATGGGAAACTTAAGTCCATTTTTGGATCAACAAAATAAACTATTTCTGTAAAATCTGAGCTAATAAGGGTTTTTGACCGTAAACTCTAGTTTTCGAAGAAAATTATGGAAAATACAATTCTCTGGTTCAAATGTGAAACTTCAGTCCATTTTTGGATTGAAAAAATTAACTATTTCTTTAAAATCTGAGCTAATAAGGGTTTTTGACCGTAAACTCTAGTTTTTTGTATTAAAAATGTGGTAAATACAATTCTAAGGTTCAAATATGAAACTTAACTCCATTTTGGATCGAAAAATAAAAAAAGCTCAGTAAAATCTGAGCTAATGATGGTTTTTGACCGTAAACTCTAGTTTTTTTTGTAAAAAAATTATGGAAAATACAATTTGTTGGCTCATAGGTGAAACGTAAGTCCTTTTTTGGATCGAAAAATAAAACTATTTCTGTAAAATCTGAGTTAATAATGGTTTTTGACCGTAAACTCTAATTTTTTTAAAGAAAATAATGGAAAATACAATTCTCTGGTTCAAATTTGAAACTTAAGTCCATTTTTGGATTCAGTTCATTTATGGATCGAAAAATAAAACTATTTCCGTAAAATCTGACCTAATAAGGGTTTTTGACCGTAAACTCTAGTTTTTTTATAAGAAAATTATGGAAAATACAATTCTCAGATTCAAATGTGAAACTTAAGTCTATTTTTGGATCGAAAAAATAAACTATTCCCGTAAAATCTGAGCTAATTAGGGTTTTTGACTGTAAACTCTAGTTTTTTGTAAGAAAATTATGGAAAATACAATCCTCTAGTTCAAATGTGAAACTTAATTCCAGTTTTGGATACTCTTAATGATGAGGACTGATGGTTCTAATTCAATATTTTTTTCATAAGAACAAACTTTTTTTTAAACTTCGAAATTATTCAACTTTTTTTTGTACGTATCTTAAAATGACAAAATATCTTTCTTGAATTCACCTCTTAGATACACAATACAGAAATTATAAAATAATTTGTAATTTCCAGACTTCATTTTCATGTAATAGATACCGAGAGTTCTATGACTCCTCCCCGCAATGAATTCTAAGGGTTTTATGACTCCTCCCCACAATGAATTCAGATGGTTTTAGAAGTCATCCCCATAGCCATAACTCCGTTCAACCTTGAGCGAAGATATAAAAGTTTGATGATTTATTTCTCTACTTAACAACTGCATTAATAGCTTCCAAGATGATAGGACTGTATGACACAGAATTTATCGTTTTGAAAAATACAATTCTCTAGTTCAAATGTGAAACTTAAGTCCAGTTTCGGATACTCTTAATGATGAGGACTGATGGTTCTAATTCAATAGTTTTTTTTCATAAAACAAACTATTTTTTTTTAAACTTAGAAATTATTCAACTCTATTTATTTTTTATCTTTTTTTTGTACGTATCTTAAAATGACAAAATATCTTTATTGAATTCACCTCTTGGATACACAATACAGAACTTATAAAAAATTGTAATTTCCAGACTTCATTTTCATGCAATAGATACCGAGAGTTCTATGACTCATCCCCGCAATGAATTCTAAGGGTGTTATGACTCCTCCCCACAATGAATTCAGATGGTTTTAGAAGTCATCCCCATAGCCATAACTCCGTTCAACCTTGAGCGAAGATGTAAAAGTTTGATGATGTACTTCTCTTTTTAAAAAATAAATTAAGAGCTACCAAGATGATAGGAATG
This sequence comes from Artemia sp. Qi Xiang Cuo, assembly GCF_049724085.1. NCBI lineage: Eukaryota > Metazoa > Arthropoda > Branchiopoda > Anostraca > Artemiidae > Artemia > Artemia sp. Qi Xiang Cuo. Next base: position 20,304,391 of record NC_142802.1, on the reverse strand, counting down.
TACGACACTAAATTTATCGGTTCAAAAAAATCCTCTTGTGGTGTTATATTTGAATCGTATTTTTTATTATTTCTTGTGGAACTCAATACAATCCAGTATTATTACTTGTTAGTGAACTATAACATGTTTGAGTATGATAAAAGCTTGTGGGATACTACATTACATCGTATAAACAGACTGGGATTCTACGATAGAGTGATTACACCACTTAATAATAGTGGTCAGGATCTGGGAAATGTCCAGGAGGAAGTCAGTGAAATTTGCAGCTTTTTTGGGGTTGAAACACTCTACTTAAAGGGTAATGTACCTACAGATAAAGTTTTTATCCAAAAGTGTGACCCTAGGATTCTACTTTTCAATCTAGAAGAATTTAAGTGTCCTAAATTTGAAGGGGTTTATCACCGTCCTGAAGACGAGGTCAGGTTCTTCGCGCACTGGAGACCTAAGGACATACCTGATCGCAATAAATGCATAAGACATGGTATAAACTATTCTATATCATGGGACCATCGTTTCTGGATGTTTAAGAGTGAACGTGTCTATGACTATGGATCATAATATATTTCTGTATTAATATTTTACATAGCATTATTTCATTAAAAATATATTATGCCTTACATTGTTATGTGCTCATTATTTTTAGAGTAAGCTAGCATATCAAAAGCTTAGAATGTCTATTAAAACATCGGAAATGTGCGAAAAGGAATTTGCATATATCTATTGTCAGACACCTGGGGTAACATTGACAAAATCTAGGTATCAGAATGAATAAATTCTTTATCAACATCCGTTGTTGGATGTGTCATTATGAGAAAATTGTAAGTAAGTAGGAATTAAGTAAGTAAGTAAGTAACAAACTCTTTCTTAAATTCACCTATTGGATACACAATACAGAAATTTTATTATAGGAAATTATGAAAAAAAAATGAAGAAACTCTTTATTAACATTCATTATCGATTGAAGTCGCTTCCTAGACAGACAATACAGCAATTTCACAAAATCTAAGTATAAGAGTGATTAAATTCTATATCAACATCAATTTCTCGCATACATAAGTAGTTACCTAGAATGCACTATCAAGCGTACATTCAAGGGTACATTCAACCCTACAAGAATATGGTCAAAAGTGTAATAGATTGATAAACTACATGAAAACTCACATTACATTGCGCAAGGAAAACCCATGCCTGAGACATTAAACTTAAGCGTGAATATTTTAAAAACTGGCAAATTATAATGCATGTTATGAAACTAAATTCATGGTTTTTAAACTTGGCACGGTGGTCAAACATGTTTTGAGAGTATGGTCGTAATAACATAATTTAAGCAGACAGGTTTTTTTCTGGTATTAATAAGAATTTCATAACAATGTACGTCATGAGTTCACATGCACAATTTTTTTCTTAAAAAACTGGTATGTTATAAAGTAGTCAAACATGTTTTGGGGAGTATGCACGAAATTATGTAACTCAACATCCGTTTTTTATTCGTCCTTGAAATTCTGCGTTCCATGGCAGATTACCAGACTGGTTATTGCTATTGTTGTCAATTGCATTTGGAATTATACAAAACCTACCAGACAGCTTTCAGGGTCAACCAGACAGGTTTCTGGGCCAACCAGACAGGTTTCTGGGCCAACCAGACAGGTTTCTGGGCCAACTCTCAGTTTCTGGACCTTTACGTTCCTTGGCACCTTTTCAGGGAAGTTTACCAGACTGGTTATTGCTATTGTTGTCAATTGCACATGGAATTATACAAAACCTACCAGACAGCTTTCTCGGCCAACCAGACTGGTTTTTGAGCCGACATCTGTTTTATAAGAACTATGTATTTTTCTATAATTTTCTTACAAAAACTAGTGTTTACGGTAAAAAAAAGCTTTATAGTTTAGTTTTTACGGAAATGGCATATTATCGTTCCAAAGCATGGCTTTTTCATAACCAAAGGTTCACATTTGACCCAAAGAAATGTATTTTCTATAATTTTCTTGCAAAAACTAGTGTTAATGGGAAAAAAATCTTTATAGTTTAGTTTTTACGGAAATGGCTCATTTTTGTTCCAAAGCTGGGCTTTTTCATAACCAAAGGTTCACATTTGACCCAGCGAAACGTATTTTCTATAATTGTCATACAAAAACTAGTGTTTACGGTAAAAAAAGCATTACAGTTTATTTTTTACGGAAATAGGTTATTTTCGTTCCAAAGCTGGGCTTTTTACTAACCAAAGGTTCACATTTAACCCAGAGAAAAGTATTTTCTATAATTTTCTTACAAAAACTAGTGTTTATGGTAAAAAAAGCGTTATAGTTTAGTTTTTACGAAAATGGCTTATTTTCGTTCCAAAGCTGGGCTTGTTCATAACCAAAGGTTCACATTTGACCCAGCGAAACGTATTTTCTATAATTTTCTTACAAAAACTAGTGTTTAAGGTAAAAAAAAAGCTTATAGTTTAGTTTTTACGGACATGGCTTATTTTCGTTCCAAATCTTGGCTTTTTCATAACCAAAGGTTCACATTTGACCCAATGAAATGTATTTTCTATAATTTTCTTACAAAAACTAGTGTTTACGGTCTAAAAAGCTTTGTAGTTTAGCTTTTACGGAAATGGCTTATTTTCGCTCCAAAGCTGCGCTTTTTCATAACCAAAGGTTCACATTTGACCCAAAGAAATGTATTTTCTATAATTTTCTTACAAAAACTAGTGTTTACGGTCAAAAAAGCTTTATAGTTTAGTTTTTACGGAAATGGTTTATTTTCGTTCCAAAGCTTGGCTTTTTCATAACCAAAGGTTCACATTTGAGCCAAAGAAATGTATTTTCTATAATTTTCTTACAAAAACTAGTGTTTACGGTCACAAAACCTTTATAGTTTAGTTTTTACGGAAATGGTTTATTTTCGTTCCAAAGCTTGGCTTTTTCATAACCAAAGGTTCACATTTGAGCCAAAGAAATGTATTTTCTATAATTTTCTTAAAAAAACTAGTGTTTACGGTAAAAAAAGCTTTATAGTCTAGTTTTTACGGAAATGAAATAATTTCCTTCCAAAGCTTGGCCTTTTCATAACCAAAGGTTCACATTTGACCCAAAGAAATGTATTTTCTATAATTTTCTTACAAAAACTAGTGTTTACGTTCAAAAAAGCTTTATAGTTTACTTTTTACGGAAATGGTTTATTTTCGTTCTAAAGCTTGGCTTTTTCATAACCAAAGGTTTACATTTGAGCCAAAGAAATGTATTTTCTATAATTTTCTTACAAAAACTAGTGTTTACGGTCACAAAACCTTTATAGTTCAGTTTTTACGGAAATGGTTTATTTTCGTTCCAAACCTGCGCTTTTTCATAACCAAAGATTCACATTTGACCCAGTAACATGTATCTTCTATAGTTTTCTTACAAAAACTAGTGTTTACGGTAAAAAAAGCTTTTTAGTTTAGTTTTTACGGAAATGGTTTATTTTCGTTCCAAAGCTCGGCTTTTTCATAACCAAAGGTTCACATTTGAGCCAAGAAATGTATTTTCTATAATTTTCTTACAAAAACTAGTGTTTACGGTAAAAAAAGCTTTATAGTCTAGTTTTTACGGAAATGAAATATTTTCGTTCCAAAGCTTGGCCTTTTAATAACCAAAGGTTCACATTTGACCCAAGGAAATATATTTTCTATAATTTTCTTACAAAGAATAGTGTCTAAGTTCAAAACAGCTTTTTAGTTTAGTTTTTACGGAAATGGTTTATTTTCGTTCCAAAGCTTCGCTTTTTCATAACAAAAGGTTCACATTTGACCCAAAGAAATGTATTTTATATAATTTTCTTACAAAAACTAGGGTTTAAGGTAAAAAAAAGCTTTATAGTTTAGTTTTTACGGAAATGGCTTATTTTCGTTCTAAATGTGGACTTTTTTATAACCAAATATTCGCATTTAACCCAAAGAAATGTATTTTCTATAATGTTGTTCCAAAAACTTGTATTTACGCTCAAAAAAGCTGTTTATTTTAGTTTTTTACTGACCTGGCTTATTTTCGTTCCAAGCTGGACTTTTTCATAACCAAAGGTTCCCATTAGGTTCACATTTGACCCAGCGATATGTATTTTCTATAATTTTCTTACAAGAAACTAGTGTTTATGGTAAAAAAAGCTTTATAGTTTAGTTTTTACGGAAATGGCTTATTTTCGTTCCAAAGCTGGGCTTTTTCATAACCAAAGGTTCACATTTGACCCAAAGAAATTTATTTTCTATAATTTTCTTACAAAAAATAGTCTTTACGGTCAAAAAAGCTTTATAGTTTAGTTTCTACGGAAATGGCTTATTTTCGTTCCAAAGCTGGGCTTTTTCATAACCAAAGGTTCACATTTGACCCAAAGAAATGTATTTTCTATAATTTTCTTACAAAAACTAGTGCTTACGGTAAAAAATCTTTATAGTTTAGTTTTTACGGAAATGGTTTATTTTCGTTCCAAAGCTTGGCTTTTTCATAACCAAAGGTTCACATTTGAGCCAAAGAAATGTATTTTCTATAATTTTCTTAAAAAAAATATTGTTTACGGACAAAAAAGCTTTATAGTTTAGTTTTTACGGAAATGGCTTATTTTCGTTCCAAAGCTGCGCTTTTTCATAACCAAAGGTTCACATCTGTCCCAGCGAAATGTATTTTCTATAATTTTCTTACAAAAACTAGTGTTTACGGAAAAAAAGCTTCATAGTTTAGTTTCTACGGAAATGGCTTATTTTCGTTCCAAAGCTGGGCTTTTTCATAACCAAAGGTTCACATTTGACCCAAAGAAATGTATTTTCTATAATTTTCTTACAAAAACTAGTGCTTACGGTAAAAAAATTTTATAGTTTAGATTTTACGGAAATAGTTTATTTTCGTTCCAAAGCTTGGCTTTTTCATAACCAAAGGTTCACATTTGAGCCAAAGAAATGTATTTTCTATAATTTTCTTACAAAACCTAGTGTTTACGGACAAAAAAGCTTTATAGTTTAGTTTTTACAGAAATGGCTTATTTTCGTTCCAAAGCTGCGCTTTTTCATAACCAAAGGATCACATCTGTCCCAGAGAAATGTATTTTCTATAATTTTCTTAAAAAAACTAGTGTTTACGGAAAAAAGCTTTATAGTTTAGTTTTTACGGAAATTGCATATTTTCGTTCAAAAGCTTGGCTTTTTTATAACCAAAGGTTCACATTTGACCCAAATAAATGCATTTTCTATAATTTTCTTACAAAAACTTGTATTTACGTTCAAAAAAGCTTTATAGTTTAGTTTTTACGGAGATGGTTTATTTTCGTTCCGAAGCTGGGCTTTTTCATAGCCAAAGGTTCATATCAGGTTCACATTTGACCCAGCGACATGTATTTTCTATAATTTTCTTACAAAAACTAGTGTTTACGGTAAAAAAAGCTTTATAGTTTAGTTTTTAGGGAAATGGCTTATTTTAGTTCCAAAGCTGGGCTTTTTTCTAACCAAAGGTTCAAATTTAACCCAGCGAAATGTATTTTCTATAATTTTCTTACAAGAAACTAGTGTTTATGGTAAAAAAGCTTTATAGTCTAGTTTTTACGGAAATGGCTTATTTTCGTTCCAAAGCTGGGCTTTTTCATAACCAAAGGTTCACATTTGACCCAAAGAAATGTATTTTCTATAATTTTCTTACAAAAACTAGTCTTCACGGTCAAAAAAGCTTTATAGTTTAGTTTTTAGGGAAATGGCTTATTTTCGTTCCAAAGCTTGGCTTTTTCATAACCAAAGGTTCACATTTGACCCAAAGAAATGTATTTTCTATAATTTTCTTACAAAAACTAGTGTTTACGGTCAAAAAAGCTTTATAGTTTAGTTTTTGGGGAAATGGCTTATTTTCGTTCCAAAGCTTGGCTTTTTCATAACCAAAGGTTCACTATTGACCCAAAGAAATGTATTTTCTATAATGTTCTTACAAAAACCAGTGTTTACGGTCAAAAAAGCTTTATAGCTTAGTTTTTACGGAAATGGCTTATTTTCGTTCCAAAGCTGCGCTTTTTCATAACCAAAGGTTCATATCTGACCCAGCGAAATGTATTTTCTATAATTTTCTTACCAAAACTAGTGTTTACGGTTTAAAAAAAAGCTTTATAGTTTAGTTTTTACGGAAATGGCTTATTTTCGTTCCAAAGCTTTGCTTTTTCATAACCAAAGGTTCACATTTGCCCCAAAGAAATGTATTTTCTATAATTTTCTTACAAAAACTAGTATTTACGTTCAAAAAAGCTTTATAGTTTAGTTTTTACGGAAATGGCTTATTTTCGTTCCGAAGCTGGGCTTTTTCATAGCCAAAGGTTCACATCAGGTTCACATTTGACCCAGCGAAATGTATTTTCTATAATTTTCTTACAAGAAACTAGAGTTTACGGTCAAAAACCCTAATTAGCTCAAATTTTGTAGGAATAGTTTTATTTTTCGATCCGAAAATAGACTAAAGTTTCAGATTAGAACTAGAGAAATGTATTCTCCATAATATTCTTACATCTTTGGAAATCATTAATGATAACAAACATGTTTTCGACCAGATGAGTTTTTGAAAGCACAATCAGCATGGCATGCGATATTTTTTTTTATCATGAACCCTTTAGAGACCAATTTGATCAACTTGGAGAAATTTCGAATAGAATCGTTACTGATATTGATATTAGTGCGTAAACTACAAACTGACAAAAAATATCTAGAACTTTTTTTTCTTATAACCTTGACTTTGAAGACATTTCTTCATCTTAATTGGCTTTAGAAATATCATGCAAAATAAAACTAGTGAAGTAATTTAGGTCGTATGATAAATTTAATTTTTTTTAATGCAGTAGTTATTTAGTAAGGACACTCAATATCCTAAAAGTGTCTGATTAAAACTTTTACCTTGAGAATCGATGTTGTTAGCAGAACTTCAAAAGGATCATTTATGAGTGCTGGCGTATCTGATGAAATAATTTAGGTCGTATGTAAAATCTAATTTATTTTTTTTAATACATTAGTTTTTCAGTAAGGACATTTGATATCCTAAAAGTGTTTGATTCAAACTTTTACCTTGAGCATCGATGTTGTTAGCAGAATTTCGAAAGGACCGTTTATGAGTGCTGGCGTATCTGATGAAATAATTTAAATCGTATGATAAATTTAATTTTTTTTAAATACAGTAGTTTTTCAGTAAGGACATTTGATATCCTAAAAGTGTTTGATTCAAACTTTTACCTTGAGCATCGATGTTGTTAGCAGAATTTCAAAAGGATAATTTATGAGTGATGACGTATCTGATGAAATAATTTAGATCGTATGATAATTTTAATTTTTTTTTAATTCAGCAGTTTTTCAGTAAGGACACTCGATATTCTAAAAGTGACTGATTCAAACTTTTACCTTGAACATCGATGTTGTTAGCAGAATTTCAAAAGGATTGTTAATGAGTGCTAGCGTATCTGATGAAATAATTTATGTCGTATGATAAATTTAATTTATTTTTTTAATGCAGTAGTTATTCAGTAAGGACACTCGATATCCTAAAAATGTTTGATTCAAACTTCTACCTTGAGAATCGATATTGTTAGCAGAATTTCAAAAGGATCGTTTACGTGTGCTGGATTATCTAATGAAATAATTTAGGTCGTATGATAAATTTAATTTATTTTTTTTAATGTAGTAGTTTTTACCTTGAGAATCGATGTTGTTAGCAGAATTTCAAAAGGATCGTTTATGAGTGCTGACATATCTGATGAAATAATTTAGGTCGCATGATAATTTTTTTTTAATGCAGCAGTTTTTCAGTAAGGACACTCGATATCCTAAAAATGTTTGATTCAAACTTTTACCTTGAGAATCGTTGCTGTTAGCAGAATTTCAAAAGGATCGTTTATGAGTGCTGGCGTATCTGATGAAATAATTTAGGTCGTATGATAATTTTTTTGTTACTGCAGTAGTTTTTCAGTAAGGACACTCGATATGCTAAAAGTGTTTGATTCAAACTTTTACCGTGAGCATCGATATTCACACACACACACACACACACACACACACACACACACACACACACACACACACACACACACACACACACACACACACACACACACACACACACACACACACACACACACACACACACACACACACACACACACACACACACACACACACACACACACACACACACACACACACACACACACACACACACACACACACACACACACACACACACACACACACACACACACACACACACACACACACACACACACACACACACACACACACACACACACACACACACACACACACACACACACACACACACACACACACACACACACACACACACACACACACACACACACACACACACACACACACACACACACACACACACACACACACACACACACACACACACACACACACACACACACACACACACACACACACACACACACACACACACACACACACACACACACACACACACACACACACACACACACACACACACACACACACACACACACACACACACACACACACACACACACACACACACACACACACACACACACACACACACACACACACACACACACACACACACACACACACACACACACACACACACACACACACACACACACACACACACACACACACACACAAACACACACACAAAAACACACACACACACACTAACACAAACCCACAAACACTCACCTTTTCACTCACACAAACAGTCACACACTCACACACAGACACTCACAGACATAAACATATACACACATACACACGTACACACATACACACATAGACACACACACACACACACACATACACACATACACACATACACACACACACACACACACATACACACACACACACCGTAAAACCTTTGGTTTTACGGAGACAATCTCCGTAAAAACTAAACTATAAAGCTTTTTTTTACCGTAAAAACTAGTTTTTGTAAGAAAATTATAGAAAATACATTTCGCTGGGTCAAATGTGAACCTAATGTGAACCTTTGGTCATGAAAAAGCCCAGCTTTGGAACGAAAATAAGCCATTTCCGTAAAAACTAAACTATAAAGCTTTTTTGAACGTAAACACAAGTTTTTGTAAGAAAATTATAGAAATTACATTTCTTTGGGGCAAATGTGAACCTTTGGTTATGAAAAAGCCAAGCTTTGGAACGAAAATAAGCCATTTCCGTAAAAACTAAATTATAAAGCTTTTTTGAACGTAAACACTAGTTTTTGTAAGAAAATTATAGAAAATACATTTCTTTGGGTCAAATGTGAACCTTTGGTTATGAAAAAGCGCAGCTTTGGAACGAAAATAAGCCATTTCCGTAAAAACTAAACTATAAAGCTTTCTTGACACTAGTTTTTGTAAGAAAACTATAGAAAATACATTTCTTTGGGTCAAACGTGAACCTTTGGTTATGAAAAACCAAAAAATAAGCTTAGTAACGAAAATAAGCCATTTCCGTAAAAACTAATCTATAAAGCTTTTTTACCGTAAACACTAGTTTTTGTAAGAAAATTATAGAAAATACATGTCGCTGGGTCAGACGTGAACCTTTGGTTATGAAAAAGTGCAGCTTTTGAACGAAAATAAGCCATTTCCGTAAAAACTAAACTATAAAGCTTTTTTGACCGTAAACACTAGTTTTTGTAAGAAAATTATAGAAAATACATTTCCTTGGGTCAAATGTGAACCTTTGGTTATGAAAAAGCCAAGCCTTGGAACGAAAATAAGCCATTTCCGTAAAAACTAAACTATAAAGCTTTTTCGACCGTAAAAACTAGGTTTTGTAAGAAAATTATAGAAAACATTTATTTGGGTCAAATGTGAACCTTTGGTTATGAAAAAGCACAGCTTTGGAACGAAAATAAGCCATTTCCGTAAAAACTAAACTATAAAGCTTTTTTTACAAAAAACACTAGTTTCTTGTAAGAAAATTATAGAAAATACATTTCGCTGGGTCAAATGTGAACCTTTGGTTAGAAAAAAGCCAAGCTTTGGAACGAAAATAAGCCATTTCCGTAAAAACTAAACTATAAAGCTTTTTTGAACTTAAACACTAGTTTTTGTATGAAAATTATAGCATATACATTTCTTTGGGTCAAATGTGAACCTTTGGTTATGAAAAAGCCAAGCTTTAGAACGAAAATATGCCATTTGCGTCAAAACTAAACTATAAAGCTTTTTTTACCGTAAACACTAGTTTTTGTAAGAAAAATTATAGAAAATACATTTCGCTGGGTCAGATGTGAACCTTTGGTTATGAAAAAGCGCAGCTTTGGAATGAAAATAAGCCATTTCAGTAAAAACTAAACCAAACAGCTGTTTTTACCGTAAACACTAGTTTTTGTAAGAAAATTATAGAAAATACATTTCTTTGGGTCAAATGTGAACCTTTGGTTATGAAAAAGCCAAGCTTTAGAACGAAAATATGTCATTTCCGTAAAAACTAGACTATAAAGCTTTTTTTACCGTAAACACTAGTTTTTGTAAGAAAATTATAGAAAATACATTTTGCTGGGTCAGATGTGAACCTTTGGTTATGAAAAAGCTCAGCTTTGGAACGAAAATAAGCCATTTCCGTAAAAAATGAACTATAAAGCTTTTTTGACCGTAAACTCTAGTTTTTGTAAGAAAATTATAGAAAATACATTTCTGTGGGTCAAATGTGAACCTTTGGTTATGAAAAAGCCAAGCTTTGGAACGAAAATAAGCCATTTCCATAAAAACTAAACTATAAATCCTTTTTGACTGTAAACACTAGTTTTTGTAAGAAAATTATAGAAAATACATTTTGCTGGGTCAAATGTGAACCTTTGGTTAGAAAAAAGCCCAGCCTTGGAACGAAAATAAGCCATTTCTATAAAAATTAAACTGTAACGATTCTTTTTACCTTAAACACTAGTTTTTGTAAGAAAATGATATAAAATACATTTCGCTGGGTTAAATGTGAACCTTTGGTTAAAAAAAAGCCCAGCTTTGGAACGAAAATAAGCCATTTCCGTAAAAACTAAACTATAATGCTTTTTTTACCGTAAACACAAGTTTTTATAAGAAAATTATATAAAATACGTTTCGCTGGGTCAAATGTGAACCTTTGGTTATGAAAAAGCCCAGCTTTGGAACGAAAATGAGCCATTTCCGTAAAAACTAAACTATACAGCTTTTTTTAACGTTAACACTAGTTTTTACAATAAAATTATATAAAATAACTTTCTTTGGGTCAAATGTGAACCTTTGGTTATGAAAAAGCCATGCTTTGGAACGATAATATGCCATTTCCGTAAAAACTAAACTATAAAGTTTTTTTTTACCGTAAACACTAGTTTTTGTAAGAAAATTATAGAAAAATACATAGTTCTTATAAAACAGATGTCAGCTCAAAAACCAGTCTGGTTGGCCAAGAAAGCTGTCTGGTAGGTTTTGTATAATTCTATTTGCAATTGACAACAATAGCAATAACCAGTCTGGTAATCTGCCTTGAAAAGGTGTCAAGGAACGTAAAGGCCCCAGAAACTTAGAGTTGACCCAGAAACCTGTCTGGTTGGCCAAGAAAGCTGTCTGGTTGGCCAAGAAAGCTGTCTGGTAGGTTTTGTATAATTCCATATGCAATTGACAACAATAGCAATAATCAGTCTGGTAATCTGCCATGGAAAGCTGCCATGGAACGCGGAATTTCAAGGACGAACTAAAAACGGATGTTGAGTTACATAATTTCGTGCATACTCCCCAAAACATGTTTGACTACTTTATAACATATCAGTTATTTTAAGAAAAAAATTGTGCACGTGAACTCATGACGTACATTGTTATGAAATTCTTATTAATAACAGAAAAAACCTGTCTGCTTAAATTACATTATTACGACCATACTCTCAAAACATGTTTGACCACATTCTACCTTGCCAAGTTTAAAAAACCTTGACTTTAGTTTCATAACATGTATTATAGTGTGCCAACTTTTAAAATATTCACGCTTAAGTTTAATGTCTCAGGCATGGGTTTTCCTTGCGCAATTTAATGTAAGTTTTCATGTAGGTTTTCAATCTATTACACTTTTGACCATATTCTTGTAGGGTTGAATGTACGCCTGAATGTACGCTTGATAGTGCATACTAGGTAACTACTTACATAGGAAAAAGTTGACAAAATCTAAGCGTTAGAGTGATTAAATTTTATTTATCAACATCTTTTGTCAGATACATCGGATAAAATTGACAGAATCAAAGTGTAAGAGTTAATAATTTTTTTTTTATCAACATCCTTTGTACGAGCGATCAAAAAAATTTAACATAATCTAAATTAAAGAATGAATAAAAGTATTAAATGCAAATTCATCTTGATTTTGAAATTCATTCATTTTTATAGAAACTAAAATAGTTTCACAGGAAGCATCTTTCAGCGTGTTTTAAGTTTAAAAGAAAAGCAATGAATGGAAACTCATGTTGAGTTTGATGTTGTGTAAAAAATTAGTCATTTTTATAGGAAACTGCAATAGTTTCACAAGAACTATCTTTCAACATGTTTTAAGTTTAAATGAAAAGTATTCAATGAAAATTAAATTTGATTTTGATGGTGGATAAAAACCCATCCATTCTTATAGAAACTGCAATAGTTTCATGGGAAACATCTTATGATTTAATACATGCAATAAACTAGCTAGTGTCGATAACCGGACAATTCTTTTTTCTCTTTTTTATCACAAACAATTTTCAATGTGTCCAAGGCAGAACAATTTCTTCATAAATTCCACTATTTAATGCCCCTCTCCGGCCTGCCCCGTCCCCCCACCGGCCCGCCGCAGCCTGCCCCCTGGCGTTTCCCATCGCCGCAGTGGGGCCCGCTACGGACCAGGGGATTTTTAGGAAGGGGTAACTCCCCCTAACCTATACATAGTAATTTCTGCTCCTTTGAAGGTTAAATGTTACTTCTTACTTTCAGTTGAAAAAACTTGTTCTTTTATTTAATGTCTGATAGTTTTTTAAATAGCGCTAAAATATCTAGCTCCACCTCCACGGGAAAATCCCCCTCCCCACGGGAATATCCTCTTGACAATTTAATCCTGATGAAAATTTAACCGGACAATTACCCTTAACATCTCAACTCGTATAATTGAATCAGTAAAGATAAAGCAAGATATGTAAAGAAATTTTGCGTGGGAATTCTGGCAAATTCCCCAAATGTAAAAATTTTCCTGAAAAGCTCACTCCCGGGAAACTTCCGTCTCCGTGGGAAATTCTCCCCTTGCAAAATCCCCGCAGCATAAAAACGTCCCCCCTCCCCACCCAAAAATTGTACGAATACTTCTTAATATTAAATACTATAGGTAAACAATGGATCATTTTTAATAACTTAAAAGATCTTTCCCCAGGGGCTGTAGGGGAGGTCATGTTATCTCTAAAGACATAGTTAGTGGGCTTTTCAACTATGCTGATCAAAATCGTTATTCCAAAATTTTGATCAGACACATTTGAAGAAAAAAGCTGCGTGGGAGGGGGCCTAGTTGCTCTACAATTTTTTTGGTCACTTAAAAAGGACACTAGAAATTTTAATTTCCGTTCGAACGAGCTGTTTCGCCAACGGGCATATGAACATATGAAGAAAAAATTGGCGCGGAAATCACGAAAGGTTTGGATATTGGTATTTTCGCTCACTCAACACACCAGTTTCTTGGTACTTACTTAGACGGGATTTTGCCAGATGGGACACCAATTGAGGCTAAGATTGTTCACAGTATTCCAGACCACAAAACAATAATTGATGCAGCTCGTACGAAAGGCCTGGTCAAAGATTTCTTTGTGCTGAGTATCGGCTTAGATATTAAGCTCAAAGCCACTCACAAGTATTATAGCCAAATTCAAGGACAGCTCGAAATTTCAAATCAAGAAAAATGTTGCCTACTTGTCTATAATAACGAGAAGGATTGGGAAGTCCTTATAATTGAACGCAATAGAGAGCATTGGGCCCGAGTATTCCCAAGCCTTTTAAGCTTCTGGAAGGAAAGTCTTTTACCAGAAATAGTTGATTCGCGCCTTCTCAGGAATCTAGAGCCCAGAGAACCAATATCTATTGGAACAGCTATGAAAACGTCGGGCTATAATAGCGGTAAGAGGCAGATTTTGAACGCAAATAACACAAACCACATAAAAACAGAGAAAAGAAGAATTAGCAGCTGAGAAGATTTTCCAATTATTTGGTCTGACTCTGAACCTGAGCCGTAGTTTTTGCTTGTATTTCTATATTTATTTTTATAACAATTTAATGGGCGATGAACATATAAATCATTTATCAGTTTATTTAATATGGTTTTGAGTCAAATTTGATCAAAATAAAAAAAAATATTTGATAAAAATTCAAGGCTTATCAGATTAATAATTATTGGTTGATTTGTTACGGTAAATACATACCCAAAGGACGCTCTGGCTTTTGATGGGTTAAGAAGACAGGCGGTCAAGGTCTTATTTGTGATAAGACCTGACTTTTCATTTTAATGCTTGGACCTTATGGGTTCCTTCTTTTATATTTCATTTATTTGATCATATCAGTTTATGTTCATATTAAGTTTGACTTTTTATATGACTTTATGTCGGGTCATTTCAGGTTATATTATGGCACTCTACTTTTCGTTGAATAACTTATTGGAAAATGTGTTGTTTTTTTAGTCGCATTTATTGAAAGAGTTTCATTGAAGGTTAATCGTCGAAGTGCTTGTAGAGTTTTACACTGCTGGATTGTCATTTTTTTTACCAAAAATAATTGAATGCAACAAAGATTTTCAAAATTAAAAAATTTAAACATTTTGTCAAAATTTTAGATCATCCGTAGTTTTGTGCAATACCTTTTTACTAATATTTTTTGCACGGGGAGGATGGGGAGGCTTTTAATTATACGGATTCAATATTATATTTTCAGTCTGGCACTGAGGCCGTTTCGACCCTTGGCTAGTAGAAGGCAGAAAAAGGCAGGCGGTCAATGTCTTATTTGTGATACGACCTGACTTTTCATTTTAATGCTTGGACCTTATGGGCTCCGTCTATTCATCCAAAGTAGCATCTCTTATATTTATTTTTGATTTAATTATTCATTTAATTGATATTTGTTTTATATTTCATTTATTCGATCATATGAATTTGTGTTCATATTAAGTTTGACTTTTTATACGAATTTATTTCGGGTCATTTCAGGATATATTATGGCTCTTCACTTTTCACTGAAAAGCTTTTTGGAAAATATATTTTTTCCAAGTTTCGATATAATTATTAATTTTAATTGATATTCGTTTTATGTTCCATTTATTGTATAATAGCAATTTGTGTTAATATTAAGTTTTGACTTTTTATATAATTTTATTTCGGGTCGTTTTAGGTTATAGTATTGCTAATATTTTAGTTTTAAAATATATTTGAACAGTTTTTTTTTTTTAATTATCCGAGTATTCGCATTAATTGAAAGAGTTTCATTGAGGGTGAATTGTCGAAGTGTTGGTAGAATTTTCCACTGCTGGGTTATTCAGTTGTTTTTGGTTTTTTTTAATCGAAATTTAATGGAATGCAACATAGATTTATAAAATTATAAAAGTTCAAACATTATGTCAAAATTTTCTTTCATCCGTCGTTTTGTGTAATACCTGTTCACTAATATTTTTGGCATGGGGTGGATGAGGAGGAGGATTTATAATTATATGGATTGAGTATTATAATTTTCAGTCTAGCACTGAGGCCGTTCCGACCCTTAGCTAGTAGAAGCCCTTGAATATACTTTTATCTTTTTCTACTATTTATCAAAAGAATTGTTTCAAGTACTGTTTTGTCAGAACTTTTATTTTTTTTGTTTTTTTAATAGATGCATGACAATGTGACTTATAAAAAAGTCTGTTTTGTTGTATTTAGATAAAATAAAGAATTCGAAATTCGCAAAAAATTCAAACTATTGTTTCTTCACTTATTCTTCTATTGAGGTTCCCATGTTATCATTTACGTTCAGTTGTTTTGTAGTTTTCAAACGAATTAGCTAGGAAGAATGCTAAACTTTGTCTGACTACGAAGCGATATAGCAGAATTTTTTCTTCTATAATTCGTTATTTTTATTTAATTTTGTCTTGACCCGGTCTTATTGACTGTTTGATCAATATCAATTAGGTTGACAGAAGAAAAATAATGTCTGTCCCATTTTGGGGTTTGGCAAATCAATACACAACAACTGACGTTTTCAAAAATTTATTTAAAAAACTTTATCCCCAAATGCGGTTTTTTCATAAAAAAATTAATCCATTTAACCAAAAATGAACAAAAATAGAGTCAAATAATCTACCAAACATACAACTACCACAAATCAGCATAAATACACAACTGAAACCCAAAACAAACATAAATCAAAATAAATAACATAGTCAAACTCAAAACGAGCAGAAATTAATGTGAGTAGGGATCTAAACCCCTAAACTTTCCAAAAGCCAGAATATAAATTTTACTTTACTGAAAAAATCAAATGAATTTACTGAAAAAATGTGCATTGTCAGTTTAATATACATATGCTAATATTTATTCCTTAAAATCTTAATTAATTTTGATTTCTTAAAGTTATAAAAATGAAAACATTTAAAAGAATTTTTTTTCAGTGAGTTACTGAATTTCTGAATATTCTGGCTTTTAGAAAGCATGGGGGTGTTGATTTATCTCCCTTCGTCCCTTTCTCATGCCCTGTAAATTTCAAGCCAAAAATAGGAGAATTTTAGGTTTTTAGAAATTCGCGTGTCCCTACTTGAAGTAACCGATTTTTATTAATACTTTCTTTATCTTTATATGCTGATCAAAGGGGGCCTTTATTGATCCTGTCTATATGCCCTGTAAGTTTAAGGCAACTGGGACAGGTTTTTTGGGCAGTTTTAGGCGCTTGATATTGATACAACCAAAATTCTAAAATGTTATGTCTTTATTAGGGTCTAGTTGACCCTGTTTCACAAACACTGTAAGTTTCCAGACTATTTGAGACTGAACAAATTTTGGAGTTCATGAATTGACACAGCCAAAAATTAGTCACGATTTGTGTAATATTAATAATCTTATTTTTTATGTTTTTCGTTTTTTCACCTTCCAGATTCGTTTTGCTTTTAGTAAGTACAATTATATTATATTTATTTATTTTTGTAGTAATAGGCACTTTAAAAAACATGTAATGATGCAAGTGGTCTCGGGACCATGACGCTGAAATCCTAATCGGCTCGAGACCTGATATCCTTTTTTCCGGAAATTTCTGCATTTTTCTTATGCAAATTATTATATTTTTGTATTTTATTTTAGAGCCTTCCCCGAGAAATATTCATGCACACATCCTTCTCACTAAAAAAGTTAAATCACCAACCTGATTTGACTAAATCTACATATGATGGTGGGGGTGCATAATAGAACTTAGAAATTAGCCGAACAAGTATGGTTGATTGATTCGTCATACAAGACTTAATGATATTGAACCAATGGGATAAAAATTATATTGGGTCAAGAGATTTGAGTGGATTATAATTCAGAAATCTTTAAATGGAACTTCAATTTCAAATATAAAGTGAACAAGAGGTTTCCGCACCCTTACTAATTTATAAACTAGATAACTGAATGACGACCGAATTTTCATTGACAGTCTGTTGCTATTATCTGGTTTTCAATGACTGTCCTGCAATTTATCATTGCTTTGATCTGCTTTCTGGAATTATTGCTTTCTGGACTAGACATTATACTAGCAAAAACATGGGACCCATAGATTCGCATTCAAAACTATTCCCATGTGCAATGACTGCTACCGTGATAATATCGTATCCCCTCCCGAATATGGTTCGATATGGCCCTAGTCAAACAGTTCGTGGTAACGAACTTTAAGTAAGGAGCGACCCGGAGCGTCCCGGGTGATCGTATTGACTCATTGGTCTTAGAAGATCTTGATAGGGCTCATTAAAACGGAAATTAACAGTTCTAGTGCCCTTTTTAAGTAACCAAAAAATTGGAGGGGAACTAGGTCCCCTTACACGCCCCTTTTATCGCAAAACGGTCCAAACAAAATTTTGAGATATCCATTTCCTTCAGCGTAGTTGAAAGGCAGGGGCGTAGCTCCAGCATTTTTATTGAGGGGGCAAACAAGTTCCACATCCAGAGAGTCAAGGAGTATGGGCTATATAATAGCTTTTTTCAATTTGTTGGGGGGGGGGGGGCAACATCCCCCTTGCAAAACCCAAACGACGCCACTGTTGAAAGGCCAAATAACTATGCCATTGGAGATATCTGGGCCCCCTCCAAATGCAACTGATTGAAATTGTGCAATGGCAATTTGTTTTAAAATAGTCCAAAAAACACATAACAATGTCTCCAGGGTTGGCACAACCCCCCAGAGCCGTGGGGCAAGGGCTTTAAGTTGTGCCCTGGGGTATGTAAGGTTTTTAGGGAATGGGTGGTCGTATTAAATTCAGACGAGTCTCATTTGATTTTAAATTGGAAGTTATAGTGCCCTTTTTGAGAGTCAAAGTGATTTGAAAGAAACCCCCCCCCCTCGCCCATCATATCCCACAACAAATATCCAGACAAACTTTTGAGATATCAATTTTTCAACATTGTTGAAGGGTTCACTAATTATGTGTAGCAATAGTTTTAGTAGCATTAGTAGCAGTATGCAAATAGCACCTTTTTTCCACATCCCCTTCAACGCACGATGAAATTTTTAACTTAATACTATCAACCGGTCCTGAAGCATTGCTGATACGTTCTCTTGACAACCTGCATGGGCATAATGTGTTTCGATTTATTTTAATACAGTTACGATATTGCCCAAAATTTTGCCCTAATACCCTTAGGTTTATTAGCTGTAGTAGTAGCACCAGTGGTTATAGTAGTAGCAGTAGGAGTACAGGTAATAGTAGTAGTCTTAGTTTTAATAGCAGTAGTAGTAGTAGCAGTAGTTGTAGGAGTAGAAGCATTAGTATTATGATGCAAATATTGTCTTTTGGTTAGTACAACATCCTCCGCAACAAGCGTTGTAAGTTTTAATTTCACACACGAAACTGTTCCCAAGATGTTGCTGATATACCCTTTTGACAATCTGCATACAGATGGCATGTTGTCATCCGTACTACAGAAATATTCTCTGAAAATTTCACCTTCGTACCTTCATAGGTTGTGGATGTTGAGCTAGCCAGAAGATACTGTGTGTATTCATTTAATGCTGCTTCTATGGTTATACTAACGACACTAACGGGATTAATTTGAAACTTTAAGGAAACGTTTAGGAGTTTCAATTAAACGAAAAACCTAAATGCATGCAGGTATTTAAAGGGCATATAAGCACTATAGGGCAGATAAGGACATAGGCAACGATGCTCTATCATAGCTATTAGTATCGTTGATATTTTAAAGGAGCTAATTTCATTGAAAATTAATAAGTTCTAGTGCCCTCTTAAGAGTCAAAAGTGATTGGAGGACAATCAGCCCTCCTCTTTATCTCATAATTTTCCAAACCATTCCAATCAAAATTTAAGACAACCATTTGGTTCAGCATAGCTGAATGGTCTAGTAACTATATCTTTAGGGTTATTGGATAGGTCAACCCCCCCCCCCAGTTATTTAATTTGCCCATTATGCTTAAAAACTAAATGTTCCTTAAAATTAAATCAAAACACACTGTTTGTATGCTGGGTGCCAATAAAAAATCTCAGCAGTGTACCAAGAACGACTGAAGGTATTAAGTTCAAATTTTCGGGGCTACTTCTACTACTATTTCTGCTCTTAAAATTTTACAAAAGAGTGTAAGTTTATCCAGGTTGTGAAAGAGCATAAATATAATTTTTTGGAAATGGTATTAAATTCTATTCATCAGGTCAACTAGAGGATGTATATGACTAAATTAAACACTGTTATTTGTGTCATGATTTTCAAAAGAATTTATGTTGTTAAAAATTGCTGAAAAAGTTTCTCCAGCATATAAAAAGCAGGTCAAACTATAAATTCTTAAAGGAAAACTGTAAATTCTTAAAGGAAGATTCAAACTATTATTTTTCCTTCCCTGAAAAAGACTATTTCAATATAAAACGAACAGAAATTAATTGAAAAAACTTTTTCCACTAAATAGGGTTTTCAAAAAAACGTAATTCCAATAAGCCAGAAATGAGCAAAAATAGAATCAAATAATCTACCAAGCATACAACTACCACAAATAAGTATCAATAATTAAATGAAACCCGAAATAAACATAAATTTAAATAAATAACTGAGTAAAACTCAAAACGAGCAGAAATTAATATGAGCAGGGTTTGAAACCGCTATGCTTTCTAAAAGCAAGAATATAATTTGCACTCTACTCAAAAAAATTCTTTTAAATGTTTTCACTTTTATAAATTTAAAAAATCAAAAATTAATTAAGCTTTTAAGGAATAAATATCAGCATATGTATA
The DNA here is from genome assembly GCF_049724085.1 of Artemia sp. Qi Xiang Cuo. Classification (NCBI taxonomy): domain Eukaryota; kingdom Metazoa; phylum Arthropoda; class Branchiopoda; order Anostraca; family Artemiidae; genus Artemia; species Artemia sp. Qi Xiang Cuo. The sequence goes on along the minus strand of NC_142802.1, from coordinate 20,283,939 downwards.
TTAAACTGACAATGCACATTTTTCAATTAATTCACTTGAATACTTTTGAACTTTTTTTAATTCATTTGAATTAGGTCTAATATAGGAGTAAGATGCGAAAAAACTAAATTGGCAAACATGTTTGCCGCTCTCTAAATGTCAATGTACATTGCTAAACACAAGTCTGACCGGAGGATAGGAGGGGAATATAATAGGAGCTTCATTTCGGAAATCTAAATCCTAAAAATATCGTCTTCAGCCAAAACAAAAAGCTCAAAATCAATGTTGTGAGTGGCTCATCATATACATCCTGCTGCTAGATTCATAGATACACTTTATGAGTCAGTTGTATATCAGCTAAAAAAGAAGAGGACAGCCGAACGAAGAATTGGAGATGAATTAAGGATGCTATGAATTGTCGTACTTAGACCGGATCTCGAAGAAAAGATCATTTAGGAGGCCTAATATGCCTCATAAATGTTAGATATGACAAATCTGGTTGAAATCAGACTTGTGCAAAGATTTTCAATTTTTACGCTTGATGGGCCCTAAGTATGGTCCTTGGGTCCGTATTTACTCTAACACTCCACTTCGCATATACACTTCCCACTTCGCACATTAACTTCCCACTTTACACATACTGACATGTTTTACCTCTTTTGACGCAATGATAAGATGTTGGTTTTTTCATACTGTTTAGCTTAGTTTTGTTTCCAAACAAACGAATTTACAATAGAGATAAATATCCATTAAATTGAGTTATGTGCCTAACTTAATGGCTTGTCACCATTACCTATGATTATTAGCATTTTCTATTTAAGGTATGTTTTAAACTGACGCTTAATAAATAACTTTGAGTCTGATTACTTTATTTACGAGTTTGCAAAATGTTGCCCAGCGTCGTAGTTGCAATATTAAAATTTGTCAGTTTAGTCGTTCATTCAAACAAGTAGTTCACACGAGAAGTTGAAAATAGTATAAGATTAGTAGCACTATTTATTCTTATAAATACTAGATTGCGATATTTTACCGAGAAGTTTAATTTCTTTTTTGTTGTTAATAAGACATCAAATATTCATAGTTAACTGAGGTGAAAGCTCGATTCATTCTGTTTTAGATCCCTACCTCTGATCTCCAAGGTCTGCCAGCCGGTCAGGGACAAGCACAAACACTGCAGGCAGCACCCCAGGTCTCATCACAAAGTGTTGTGATACTTTCTCAGTCGGGACAAAATGTAGTTCAACAGCAAGTAGCTGCCGGACCTCAACCTATCCAGGCTGGTGCTGGTGCGGTTGGTGGACTACCGGTAAGTGTTTTAGCTATTCATTTTTGTCGTTTGGGACATGGCTTTTTATTTTTATTTTCTTTTATGGAAAGTGCTTTTACAAAGAATGGGGAGAGGAAAAAAGTAAAAAATGAATAAATCTACATTTTGAGATGATATTTGGGATTTTATGTGCTTTTTGCAAAAGAAAAACCTTGGGTCACAGAATTCAGTTTCCAGCAATGGTAAGTCTTAAATTGAACTTCTTGATAACTTATTAAAGGTATCTAATTATGAGGTAGCTAAACATTATTATGTATTAAGTTTGACAAATAAAAATGTTACTATTAAAACAGCCTTATCCCTACAAAGGCTGCTCTTATGGTAAAAAGTTACCCATAATTCCAGTTTACACATTCAATTCATTTGATGTCTTTGTATGGATGAATATGAGAGCAAGGGGCCCATTTGGCTTGCCAGTCCTGGTGTAACTAAACTTATCCTTCGGGACATTACGAAAACTGTAGATTAGTATATCAATGATATCTCTAAGACTGTCAAGGTCAACAGTCTCACTGGGAAAGCAAGCAGATTTGTTTTGCGCATCTGCATACATTTTACATCTAGTTTGTGTTTTCAAAGCCTTTTAGAATTCCCTCTTCTTAAATTATCTCCTGTATATATAAAATAACAAGTAAGTAAGCATGACGATACTAGATCCCCTCAAAGTCCGAACCGGCGGTGCTGATCTCTGTTTCGTGGCCCTTCAGCCAGGAAGTGTAATGGGGGGTTGAGGGCCAGCCATCCTGTGCTTTGAAAAACCCTACCTGCTTACCTTCCCCAGATTCCTCTAGGTGCCCGTTTAGAGCTGGATTGACTCTGGCTGAGCTTACAGAGCCACGCTACTGACCCCCGTCCCAAACCAAATAACCGGCGATGCCGGGGATCGAACCCATGCCCCTCTAACGAAGTATTCCCAACGCAAAGCGCCAACCACTTAGCCAGGACGGCTAAACTCCTGTAAATATGCCTTGGTCTCGCCAAATTCCATTGGGTTCAATTCGTGGAAATTAAGGTCAGGAATAATTTATTTTTCAAATTCCAGGGGGAAGGGGGATGTAAGTTTATTTTTCTTGTTTTCTTTTAATGAAAATACAATAGGCCAAATTTGATGTGCGTGTAACTGAACCACAAGCACCTGAACCACCGTGTCCCTGAACCACCGTGCCACTAACTCACGACTCACCGAACCCCCGTGCACCTGCATCCCCGTATAACCGAACCCCGTGCACCTGAACCCTATTTAACTAAACCATTGTGTAACTAAACACTCGTGCAACTCAACCCCATTTGACTGAACCCCCATGTAACTAAACCCCCGTGTAACTGAACCTCCGTGCGACTGAACCCAGTACAACTGAACCACAGTGCAACTGAACCACCGTGCAACTGAACCACCGTGCAACTGAACTCCCATGCAACTGAACCCTCGTGCAACTCAATCACCGTAATTACGTTGGGTAAAACAGAATAGGGTTATGAACTATAGTTATTTAACTATGGTATAGTTATTTAACCATTTGAACTGTTCTAAATAAAATGGCCGTCCCAAAATTTAGATCGGATGTATTTGGAGGGAAAATAGGGTGGGGTAGAAGCCCTCCGATCACTTTTAACTCTGAAAAACAGCACTGGGAATTTTGATTTCCAATCGAATGAGCTCCCCCCCCCCTCAAATTTAATACAAAATTTTTTCTACAAAAACCTTATGTGTTAGCAATGAGCAACTAGCTTAACCTGCAGCCCTTGCCCCAGATGCTGCTGGTGGGGTTGTTAACCTCAAAGACATGGTTATTTGATCTTCAGGCTATGTTGATCGGATGCATTTGGGGGAGGGCGATTAAGCTTGGGCACTGTTCTGTTTTTCTGAAGAAACAGGAAAAAAATTAACAGGGCTTGATTGAAACAGAACAGGTCAAGAAAAAAATAGAAGACCTGTTTCTGTTCTGTTTGTTGGTAAAGACAGAAAACAGCTCTTTCCGTTCAAAAAACAGCTGTTTAAACAGCTGTTTTTAGAACACCTAAAGCTTAAAGAAGAAAAAATTTGTAAATGATAAGTTTTGGTTTATTATCAGTACTATTGCAGCATTTTCCGCCAAAAAGAACAGTTTTTCAATAAAGGGGCGAAAAACTGTCTATGCACACAACATCGCCATCCTTTTTTATGGTTATTTTCTTCCATTTTCCCTTTCCTTTTTTCAAAAATGCACTTTTATGTTTATACAGAATCTCCTCGAATTTCTCGGAAATGCATACTAATTATTTGAGACGTTTTGAAAATAAAATAATTTTTGTCATCAAATTGTGCAGTCAGCCCAAAGTCATTAGTGTTTAAGCAGAGCCCATAGTTGTTTTGTCAGGGGACAGTCTCCCCCTCCAGACCATGCTTTCCCCTTCCCCCATCCTGATGTTTGGAAGCCATCTGAAACAATGTGTGAAAGAAGAAAAATGCACGGGAGAATGGCACTTCTTACCACCAAGTCAAAAATTTTCATTGCCTCGCAGCTTAAAACAACTTTTTAAGATTAATCGTTTCCTAGCCAATTTGTGTGAGAGACAAATCAAAAGGAAAATTCATGGTTTAAGGGCACTTTGTATATTTTTACGGTGCTTTGCGCTAGAAAATAATGTACTAGGCCCTCCACCGAATTCATTTTTAAGCAAACAAGTAAAATGAAATTTCTCAAATTCTGAATTACAAAGAAACTTAGACCCTTTGCTAGTCTTTGCTACACAATACTTTCTTGAAGTATTCTCTTCTCTTAAATAGGTTTTCAAAAGGATGCAAATATAAAAACAATTGTACTTTTTGATAACTTATCTCAGAAATTTCTTTCGCTTTGTGGCAGAAAATACTTTCTCCAACCCATACACTTGCTTCATTATAGAAAGTGTTGCTACATAAAACTTTTGTTTTAAAAATATGAGTGGGAATGCTTTTGATTATTTAGGTACGTTTTCATGGTCCATTCCAAAAGGAAAAGGGGTAGTGACAACCTCGACTATCAATGTTTGAGCAATTGTAACGTGTCTTCGGATCGGATAGCCTGTGTTGCAACCTCATTTTTCGACAGACTCCCAGCTCCCCACTCTTTTTCTCCATTACTTTTACCACCCTCGTTTTTAGACACTGCATCAGTTTATTCAGATTTTTCAGCAAGCGTATCTTCATTTCCGGAGTTTTCAGAACAAGGAACAGAAAGACCGTCTGAAACGTTTTCAACAGTTGGATCGACATCTTCGACTTCATCAAAGGATTCCAAGCAATCTTCTTGAGGGATGTCATTGGCTAAGCTTCGAGTGGACGAAAATTCCAGAACGCGTGCAACAGATGAATGAAGACAATGGTAAAAACATGAAGTTCAGGAAAGTGCTCATACCCTACAGGCTTCGGTGATATTGTTCCCAGAATCAGTCACAACACGGAACATTTTATCTGTCATTGAAAACTTCCTGATTGCAACTTGGATTGCTGAAAGGATGTTAGTAGTTGTATGAGAATGCTTATGCCTCTTGAAATCTGAAAGATAGTGGTGAAATCTCTGCTCATTTTTCATCTTCCTGGGGTAATAGGCAGTGATACCTATAAAGCAAGATCCTTTGCAGACCAGTAGTGAAAAGTGAAGCTAGTCTGAGTGGCAGATCTTAAAGCAGCCTTCTGAACTTCCTTTTTTCTGGCAGCAAAACTTATGTGACGATGGACGGTTCCCCCAAATGGTGCTTTCAAGCCCCTGTTGTTTTTTTAAATAAGCTGTGTCATATCTGGCTTATCAAACACAGAAAGTGGCAATTTGTCCCTAACAGGGTTTTTCAGCAGACCATCCGCGGAGCAGCTTGTTTTGATCGATTGGAAATAAAAAAAAACTGTCGTATCTCTGCTCTTCTTATTCCAGATTTCACTAATCCATTGCCCTATGTGTCACTTGGAATAGATTTTGCTATTTCTACATTTTTCGCGACCAACTTTTGCGCGATTAACAGTTCGCTTAATTCTTTTGATATTTTTGCGTTTGAATAACTCAAAATAAATTTATTTTTTCACTTAACCTATTTTGGGGGAGGCTATTATCTCCTATGAGATATTTTACAGATACTATCTGGATCTCTCTCAAGGGAAGCAGCCTGACTTGATAGATTTTTTTAGTTGGTTTGGGTTTGTTATTTTCTGCACCAGCCGCGTATACTTTATCTTTGTGCATATCCATTTGTGCTTCCTTTTAAGATAATATATAAATATCATGGCACACTCCCTTAACCTTTAGAGACACTCTTCAGAAGTTGCACCTAATATTTTCTTTGCTTCTTTTTTTCCGCAGGGTACCCAGAGAAATGTTTTGAAACATTCAAGTCATTATTAGAATAAGACATCATACTTGTCTTAAAACAAAGGTTGATTCTAAGATTTTTTCATAAAATTAGAAGCACCTTCCAGTAGCCTACCATTTTTAAAACTGCACTTCCACCCAAATATCTGACCTCTTCCACCTCAGTAGCGTAATTAGGGGAAAGGGGCCAAATTCCCCCTAAGTGGTTTCGTTTGCGCAATGAGCCAAAAAAACCTGTCGGCAAATAAAAGCAAAATGACAGCTCCTAACTACGGTTTCCTAGAAGCTTAGACAATTTGAATTATAAGGTTATTTTCATTTATTATTTTTGAAGTGTATTGTGTATCAACCACGACCCAGTAGGGCTTTTAGTGTTAATTAATTAAAAAAAACTTTTCCCACAAAATAAGTTTTTCAAAAAAAAGTAAAGAACTCCATTAAACAAAAAATGAGCAAAAATAAAATCAAATATTCTACCAAGCATGAAACCACCACAAATCAGCATCGATAAATAAACGAAACCCAAAACGAACAGGAATTACAATAAATAACCGAGTCAAACTCAAGACGAGCAGAAATCAACATAAGTTGGGCTCAAAACACCTATGCCTTCCCAAGGCCGGAACAAAATTTGCACTTTACTGAAAAAAATATAAATGTTTTTACTTTTATAACTTTAATAAATCAAATAATATTAATATTTTGATTACTAAATATCATTATATGTATATTAAACTGCCAATGCCCATTCATTTGTATTTTTTTCAGTAAAGTGCAAATTTTGTTCTGGCCTTCCAATCACATTCAATAAAAACCTTATATGCCCCCAGGGCGTAACTTACAACCCTTGCCCTGGAGGGGGCATTACAACCCTTGCCCTGAGGGCTGGGGGGGTGCCATTCTCAAGGACCTAATTTCCTGAACTTTCTACTATGTTGAACAAAATGGCTATCGGAAAATTTTGGTTGGATGTGTTTGGAGAAATGGTGGGCGTGAGAGGAGGGTTAGTTACCCTCCAATCACTTTCGACTATTAAAAAGGGCACTAGCCCTCTCAATTTCACATTGAATGAGCACCTTTTGAAGTTTTACGACAACTCTATCTATAAAAACCGTATATGCCCCCAGGTCATAGCTTACAACCTTTGCCCTGGGGACTCTGCGGGGCTCGTCATCCCTAAATACATGATTTCCAGAACCTTCAACTACGTTGAACAAAATGGCTATCTCTAAACTTTGATTGAATGTTTTTGGGGAAATGGTGGGCATTGGGGGGTAGGGGTTAATTACTCTCCACTCAGTTTTGACTATTAAGAAGGTTCATTTCAATTTCCAATCAAATGAGCCCTTTTTGGAATTTCTACAACTTTCTATATAAACCTTATATGCCCCCAGGGCATAACTTACAACCCTTGCACTGAGGGCTCTGAAGGGGTATCATACGAAATGACCTAATATCTAGAACTTTTGACTACGTTGAACAAAATGGATCTCAAAATTTTGATTGGATGTGTCTGGGAAAATGGTGGGCGTGAGAGGGGCGTTAGTCGCTATCCAATCACTTTCAACTATTAAAAAAGGCACTAGCCCTTTCAATTTCCAATTGTATGAGCCCTTTTGAAGTCTCTACGACAACGCTTTCAATAAACCTTATATGCCCCCAGGGCATAACTTACAACCCTTGCCCTGAGGGTTGTGGGGGGAGGAGTTGTCATCCTTAAAGACCTAATTTCGAAAACTTTCAAATACATTGAATAAAATGGCTATCTAAAAATTTTGATTGGATATTTTTTGGGAAAAGGTGGGCGTGAGAAGGGGGTTAGTTGCCTCAAATCACTTTCGACTATCAAAAAGGGCACTAGCCCTTTGAATTTCAATTCGAATGAGCCCTTTTTCAAGTTTCTACGACAAAGATTTTAATAGAATAACTTATATGCCCCCAGGGCATAACTTATAACCCTTGCCCTGAAGACAGTGGGGGAAGTGTCCTGCTCAAAGGTATAATTTCCTGAACTTTGAGCTGCGTGGGACAAAATGGCTATCTCAAAATTTTTATTGGATGTGTTTGGGGAAATTCTGGGCGCGGAAGGGTGTTAATTGCCTTCCAATCACTTTCGAATATTGAAAAGGGCACTAGCCATTTCAATTTCCAATCGAATGAGCCCTTTTGAAGTTTCTACGACTATGCGTTCTATAAAAACTTTATATGCCCCCAGGGCATAACTTACAACCCTTACCCTGAGTGCTGTGGGGGATTGTCATCCTCAAAGACCTAATTTCTAGAGCTTAAAACTACGTTGAATAAAGGGCTGTCTCAAAATTTTGATTGGATGTGTTTGGGGAAAAGGTGGGCGTGGACTGGGTGTTAGTTGCCTTTCAATCACTTTCGACTATTAAAAAGGGCACTACCCATTTCAATTTCAGTCAGGATTCATTCCCCGAACGAGTAACACCTTAGGCGCTCCGTGCCTGCGGTAGTTTTGGCTGAAGAGTGAAATAGCTTGTGAGATTAATGTTTTGAATTGATGAAAGAAAATTTTTTGGTGTGTGATTATTGCTTTGAACTGAAAAATCGCATGGAGTAGAAGAGGATTGGATTTTATTTATTTTAAACAGAGCCTTTGATTACCGACGTTGGAAAAGGTGTTTGCCGTGCCAAACGACTAAAAGCACTGCACGCTAGCAACATCGTGGATAAACAATCGTTGCTGGCTGAGGTAAGACTATTTGTCCATTTTTTAATTGCTACTTATTTATGGGGCGAAATGAAAGAAACCGTAAAGAAGTCTCATTTGAAGAGGATCAAAATGATTATTCGTCATCTTCACCTAAGGATGGAGAGACTTTGTCAATTTCGACGCTGGCTCGGAGCTTTTCTGAAATTCTAACTATAGTGAAAGACAATGGAAAAAAGCTTGACGGTATCACGGACCAGTTTAAATCTCTGGAAACCCGGGTCAAATCGCTTGAGGAAGCTCTATCTGGCCAATCGCAGCAATTTTTGACGATCCAGACCCATGTGGCGGCTACTGAGAATGAAATAATAAATGTAAAATCACAGATTAGTGTTGTTACAGCTGAGTCAGTGTTTCTCCGTGAAGAAAATAATCAGTTGAAAAATGGGTTAATGCATTGTGAGTATAGAATGAATGAGAAAAATATAGTGGTTTGGAATGTACCTTGCGATGATAAAGAGGAAGCTAAAGCGATTTTCAAAACTGTTTGTGAAGAAGGACTAGGTGTAAACGAGACCCCATATTTTGCTGTTACATAAGTAAAAAAAGAGCTTAGATATTTTAAAGTTACTGTTCGTTCTAAAGAAGAAAAAATAACGATTCTGAAACAGAGTAAAAAACTTAATGGAAAGACTGTTTGCGGTCATAAAGATATTTATCTTAGTGATGATGCTCCTACGGCTGTGAGAGATATTAGAAAACGGCTGATTGAAAAAAGATCAAAGCTTGCTGATTGTGGTATTCAAGCATGGGTAACAAAATCGGTTCCACCTCTCCTTTGTTTTGTTCGGCCAAATGGCCTGCGTGTTTCTTTCTCCGTGAATGACGTGATTCCTGAATTGTCAGTGCCGATAAATCCTCGAGGTGGGCCTATGCAATGCTAAGCTGGTTGTCATATTTATATTTATATTCATTATTTTAGTCTAATATGGTTTTGAGTTATTATTTTGTTGCGTTTTTTTTTTCTTCTTTGTTTTTTTTTTTTTGATAGCATAATGGTATGAAGTAATGTTGTCTCGTGTTTTTTTTTCTTCTTTTTTTAAAAAAAAAGATGTTGTGGATGGAATAAAGTAAAAAAGTAAAATGAGAAAAAAGTATTAATGGTGTATAATGTATTGCGCGGTGCGGAGCGTACCGGGTTGTGTTTGGAGTTCTTATGGATTGGTCTTGGCTTTCATTGATACTAGGCCTGGAAACAGTAGTAGTGTTTTTTAGATTTTATGATGATATTTATGTTTCTTTTTTTTATTTAGGATCGAAGTGTGGAAGCGATGATACCAACTCAACGAATGATGAAAATGATAAGTGTAAGTTAACTGAACCTTTTCCTTCTCATATCCATCACAAAATGATTTTTGATAATGGTTAATTTAGAGTGGAATAGGTTGAAGGGGCTGGAGAATGATTCACTCAGGATTGAAGATATTGGGGGTGGGGTACTCCATCGTGAATTTGATAGTAATGGTATTGGTGAGGAATATTTGAATGCCCGTTATAAGTTCCTTCAGGATTTGAATAATGATTATGACCCGAGTGACTTTTCGGTTTTTCACTTAAATTGCCAAGGTATTAGTACTTCTTTTCAGCCCCTGGAGGAAGTTCTGCAGACTCAAGGTTTACAGGTATTGGCCCTGACTGAGACATGGTTGAAGTCTCATACGTCATCCCTATTAGAAGTTCCTAATTACCAACTGGTTTTAAAAAACAGGGAACTGCACCAACATGGAGGTTTAGCGGCATATATCAAGAGTGATTTTAATGTCTTGCCGATGCCTTCCCTTACTAAACATAAGGAAATGGTGTTTGAGTCGATGGTTGTGAATGTATCTAAGCAAAATTTTAAATGTGTTCTTGCTATTATTTATCGACCTCCGTCTAGTAGCCTCGTTGAATTTCTGAGTCTGTTAGAAGAGCAACTGGACCTGTTGAGTGGAACAAGACAGCCGTGTTTTGTGTGTGGTGACTTCAATATTGATCTGAAAAGTCTACATTCTAGTCAGAGAGTTAAGGAGTTTCTGGATATGATGCTTAGCTACGGGCTGAAGCCTACTATAAATATCTGCACAAGAATTACTGAGAATTCTGCGTCAATATTGGATAACATATTTGTAAATACTGAATATAAGTCACCTGCTGTTGTGGTTAATAGTGTTTCAGATCATATGGGAGTAATGATAACAGTACCGCACGTCCTACAGTTGAATAAGGGACATCGTTGTAATGTCATTAGGCCTATTATTGATTCTGAGGTTGTTGCCCATTTTAAATTAGAAGTTGATAAGACTGAATTAAATTTTTTACAAGAGGAATATGATATCAATAGGAAATTTGGAAAATGGTACGAGACATTAACAGGTTTACTTCAGAAATGTGTTAAACCTAAAAGAGTTTACAGATATGAATCAGCAAAGAAACCATGGATTACTAAGAGTCTACTCTTAAGTATGAGAAGGCGAAACCATTTATATAAGGAATTGATCCAAAATAAAGGGACAACTTCTAGGTATGATTATAAAGCATATAATAACATGCTAAATTGTCTCCTTCGGAAAGCTAAAGCGGATTATTTTGCTTTTAAGTTTAAAGAAGCTGAGGGAAATTCAGGCAAGACTTGGAAACTTATAAAGTCTGTAACAAACCCTGGTCGGTCTCCCTCGGAGCTTCCGGACAGTGTGAGCTGTAATTCAGTTTGTGAGCATTTCTCTAATGTGGGCCTTAATGTAGGATCCAGTATCCCAGTCCTGGATGAGGATGGCGATTTTACACAATTCCTGCCTGATAAGAGCGAAGTATCTGCTTATTTAAAGCCGGTTTATTTAAGTGATTTGTGTGAAGGGGTTAAAAATATGAAAAACAGTGCAGCAGGATCGGATCTCATGACTGTGAAAGCTTTCCGTGTTATTTATCCTATAGTTTCTAGTCAGTTGGTAATGCTAATAAATGAGTGTTTTAAGTCAGGTATTTTCCCCGATAGTCTGAAGATTGCGAAAGTGAAACCGCTTTTTAAAGGGGGTGATAGTGGGAATTTAGATAATTATAGGCCTATTTCGCTTCTGCGTGTTATTTCCAGAATAATAGAGAGACTAATAAATGTAAGAATGGTTAATTTCCTAGAATCTAGGTCTTTTTTTCGATCTGGTCAGTTTGGATTTAGGAAAGGAATGTCAACTGAGCAAGCAGTGATCTTCTTGACGACATTTGTTAATGATCAGTTAGATCGTGGTCTTAAAGTGGCATCCGTTTTCCTTGACATAATGAAAGCATTTAATTGTGTGGATTATGAAATTTTAGTAAAGAAGTTAGATAATTGTGGTATCCGTGGAAAATTTTTGGAACTTGTTAGATCATTTCTGATTGAACGTATGCAGATTGTTCAAATCGAAAGTGAGATTTCTAGGCCGCAGAGAGTCAAGGCTGGCATTCCTCAAGGGTCAGTTTTGGGACCTTTTTTATTTTTGATTTAGGTAAATGATATTTACCGGTGCATTGAAGATATAAATATTTCAGATAAAGGGGATCGCGGTAACAGAATTATAATTCCTAGTTTTGCTGACGATACACATTTTACAGTTGCTGCGAGGATAGAAAGAGAACTTCTACTAGTTCTGAAAAAGGGAATGGAACAAATAGAGAAATGGATGAGAGTTAATAAACTTAAATTAAACCATAAGAAAAATCAATTTGTGATTTACGGGAGAAGTGTTAATTACTATCCCTGGATAGAGAAACTAGAACTTGATGGGAATGCTATAGAACGTGTCAGAGCAGTGAAGTTTCTTGGAGTGATAGTTGATGAGTGCTTAAGTTTCAAAGACCATATTAATCAAATTGCAGCTAGAGTTGCCCGAAATTTGAGAATTATAAGGAAGCTAAAGCGTACTTTCCCTAGACCGGTTCTCAGAATTCTTTATTTCTCCCTTATTCGTCCGTATTTGATTTATCGTATATTGGCCTTCAACGTCTGTGGGTCATTTATCACAGATTAGAGTATTACAGAATAAAGCTGTAAGAGTACTTGCTGGAGATGATAAGCGTTCCTCGGTTAGAGTAAGGTATGCTGAACTACACATTGTTCAATTTTTCGGATTGATTAAGTTTTGTAAGGTTTTTTTTATCTTTAAACATCAGAATAAAATGCTACAAATTTGTTTTCAGGATTTTTTTCTGACTGTTTCTAGTTTTCATTCTTATAGTTTAAGACGTTCGAATGAATTCAGACTACCTAAGCCTGTGACAACTAGGTCAATGTTTTGTATTCGCCATGTTAGCCCTCGTGCTTGGAATAGTCTGCCAGAAGGGATAAAGAAGGTGACGGATGTTTCTGAATTTAGAAGTCTGTTAAAAGAACATTGTTATAGGGTATATGGGAGTGAGTGAGTCAGTTCTCCGGTCTCTTTTGCCTTTAGTTTGCTAATGTTTTTTTTTTTTGATTTTTGTGTTTGGTTGATGGATTGAGAAGGACAATGATTAATATGTTGAATATTGAGCATTGAAGAGATTTTTTGAGTAGGGGTGGTATAGTCGCTTATTAGTTATTTTTATGTGAGTTTTTTTTTTCTCATTATTTTTTTGTTCTTTTTGTTTTGTTTTTTTTAGGCCTAGTTGGGGTAGTGATCTCCTTTACAAGCTTAGCTTCTGGATTTTGTTATTTTTGGTTGATGAATAAACCCTTATTTATTAAATATCATGAAAAAAAAAAAAAATTAAAACAAATCAAATTAACTAAAAATCCCATCGAATGAGCCCTTTTTGAAGTTTCTACGACAATGCGTTCTATAAAAGCTTTATATGCCCCCAGGGCATAACTTACAACCTTTGCCCTGAGGGCTGGGGGGGGTGTCATCCTCAAATACCTAATTGCTAGAACTTAAAACGACGTTGAATAAAATGGCTATCTCAAAATTTTGAATGGATGTGTTTGGGGAAAAGGTGGGCGTGAGAGGGGGGCTAGTTGCCCTTTAATCACTTTTGACTATTAAAAAGGGCACTAGCCACTCCAATTTCCAATTGAATTAGCCCTTTTTGAAGTTTCTATGACAACTCCTTCGATACGAAGTGCCCTGGTATGGGGAAAAAAAAAAGTACTTTGTTGCAACATCGTTCTTTACTTAGGCAGCGCGATTACGGGAATTTACTTGTCCATAATAGGTATTTAAGAGACAGATACAAGAAATGATATACTGCTTAGTGGCATTTTTTTAAATTTATTGTGCTGTGTGGCAAAAATTACCGTAATCACCGGAAGATAAGCTATTCTACAGAGTGAGAAAAGTGTATCAGCATTTTATAAGACTTGGCCAGCAAGGCCAAAGAGCTAGAATCAGCTAGTTTCGACTGTTTCGACTCTAGGCTTTTCCCCGAAAGGGTTTCCATTGATTATATTTAGAGACGGTTGAAAAAGTATATTTGGCATCTTGAAAAAGTATATGTTCTTATGTTTATGCAATAAAATGTGCCAGCAAAAACATATATTTCTACTGGACAAGACTTCAATACATTTACATTCCTCTCTGACTAAACATTTAAGAAAATTTGCAATTAATAATCGGTATTTATCATGTATAGGCTAGTATGGTAATCATAGCAAATCACTGTTATCTAGCAGCATAAATTCCATAAAAACCGTTGAACTAAAGTTTTCCCGGTTAAAGGTGCAGATTACTTCCCATGTAATGTAGGATACAGAGGCCCTACCAATAGAACCAGAATATACAGTAATAAGTGTTTTGTTTGAATCCTGCTTCACCTAAACAGTATCTATGCAATTTTGTTGCTCAATTGACTGAATAATATACACAAAAATAAATTGTTTTAGTGGAACAAAACTGCACCTTTACCGTTCTCTCATTTACACACCTACCTACTCTCATCTGACTCCTAAGCCCTAATTTTGCCTTGCTTAAACAATCTAGCGGCACATTTGATATGTTAGACACACTGAGTGCCATCATTTTACTTGCTTCTTCTTTATATTAGCGCTCCAATTTCAAAATCTGTATGGGGCGTAACCGCACCTCTTCAAAATTTCAAATTACGATTTAAAACACTATTTTGCAAGTTCGAAATTTCTTAATATCTCATTCTCGAAGAAGTTAAGTGAAATCGAGAACGGAAGGAAAACAGTTAGAAAAAAAACAGAAATAGGACAAAATACTTATTGTGAAAACAGAAACAGAACAGAACAGGTAAATAGAAAACAGGTCATCTTTTTCTGTTCTGTTTCTGTTTTTTTGTAAGAACAGAACAGAAACAGGTACTTTAAAACAGAACAGAAAACAGAAACAGTGCCCATGCTTAGGGGGGATGTCGGTTAAGATGGAAAGGCTGATTGTCCTGTGATTACAATTGATTCTTCGAAATTGAACTTGAACTTTCAATTTCCAATCGAATGAGCCTCCTTTAAAGTTTTTACGACCATTTCTTCTATAAAAACCTTAAATTTTAACAATTGGTAACTTGCAATAACATATAGATTGCTGATACGCGTGTATCAGCAATTTTTTTTTGAACAGCTTAGCGTATCAAGATGAAACTTCTGGGGCATCTACCTGCTACTACTGCTATTAATACTGCCGCTACTACTGTTGCTACTACTACTAAGTCAACACTATTATCACTACTACTGCTCCTACTACGACCTCTGCTACTATTAAACTGGTAATATTAAGGCTACGCTAATCAAGTTGAAAATTTGACAGAATGGGGTATTTTAGGTGGAACTTGAACTAAATAAAAAGACACTATGTGCATGCAGATTTTCAAAATGGCGTATCTCAAAAAAGGATTTGTGTATTAATTTGGAGCTTTCAAAGAGTGCTTAAAGGGAAAGTCAATTCACCAAAAGGAAATATGTGCACGCTCAAGCCTGGATTTACCACCAGATCCCTAGGCCGGGACCTAGGGGCGCATAATGCCAGGGGGAGCAATAGATTATCACTGAGTAATTTTTTCCTGACAAAAACTGGACTGATGTGATTTATCGTCGCCAGGTGTACTCTGCCGCCACGCTGCCTATTCACAGAAAAGTGACTTGAAAACAACACAGGAATTCCATGGTCACTTATAAACTGTCAGATGTCTCCTAAGAATGGTAGCTGAGAGTTCGGTATTACCCCTCTCTTTCATCATTTTTCGCTTATCAGGTGTGTTCCGTTAATTGCTTCCGTGAGCCCCGAATTTTTGGAAATAACCCCGAAAATCTTACAAAAACGGAGCGGCAGAAACGCTTGGTTCTTAAGCGTCAAAGCTTTAATCCGGTCCTGTGCACGCTACTGCTAATGTTATTACTATTTTAACTACATTTACTACTAATGCTAATAAGACAACTACTATTACTACTAGTTCAACTGCTACTTCTATTGCAACCACTTGTAAGCTAAAAGTATTAAGATGAAAATTAAGCAGCTACATGAACATATAGGTTATCAAAAGGATATATCGGCTAAAAGAATATAATGGGATAGCAACAGCTAATTGTATTAAGTTGAAACTTCTAAAACTTGATGAGAGGAATCTTCAGCTGACCAAAAGGCAATATAATAATAATAATAATAATTTATTATAAGCCAAAAAAACAGGCCATATAGAACATTATTCTTAATTACATTCCACAAGAAAAATAACATAAATATTAAGTTTCACTCATTGTTGTCAACGCTTCATGTACATATTCACATAACTGCTTGATTGTCCTTTTTACAGTCGTTTTCAGGATACCCGGGAACTCCAACTTACCACCCTCAAAATACTTTACCCTTAATAGATAAAGTTGCTGGCACTCGGCGAGAATATGGGCCACATCCTCAATACCTAGGTTACATCTGGGGCAAGAGTAATCTGCAGCTGCATCTGGGGCCACCCTTTTTCTTTCACATACTCTTTTTCTATTTTTTAGTGGCAGGCAATTCGCTCGGATCCGAAACCAAGTCCTCAATGTCTCCCCTGGTAATCCTAGTTAAAAATAATATTCAAATCCAAATATCTCTTTTACTTGGGAATAAAATTTCAATGTTTCAGATGTTTTAACTGCCTGGGTCTATAATCCTAGCCAAAAATGGTTCACCCTGATCTGAGGGTCCTAGCCCCTCATTCCAAATATAGGATAATCCTAATCCATCTAAAAAAAAATTTATTTGATACGGCCACGATCTTTTACGTTTAGACCGTAGCATCTCCACATAAGATGCTTTTGCTAACCTATCTTCTGGCAGACTTAGAACTTTTAACCAGTGCCAGATCATCTGTGCTAATCTACTCATTCTCAGCGAAAATATTCCTAGGTCACCTTTTATTGCCTGATTGTGGGTCGTTACGTGAAGACCAATTAGTCTTTTAAAGTGTTGCAGCTGAATTGATTCCAAATGTGCTGTCGGTTATACACCCAGAGTTCAGCTTTGTAATCGATAGTAGGTAAAACTTTAGAATTAAAAACATATTTATGCATTTTTAGATCTTTTGTACTTGAAAGCCTCTAATTACGTAAAATCGCAGCTGAAACTGCTTTCCCTCTTTTAATCATCTCTTTTACATGACCTTTCCATCCTCCTTTTGCTGAAAGTGTTACTTCCAAATATTTAAAATTTTCGCTCTCTTTTACTTTTTCACCTTTATAATAAAATTCTACTTTTAGATCATCATTATTCACACGAATTCCTCTAAAAACCACTGTATCAGTCTTTTTGATATTCAACTCTAGTTTCTTTCTATCTAAATATTCTTCTAATATACTCAATAAGATTTGGAGCTTCTCTGGTGACTTGCCTATCAACACCGCATCATCAGCAAAAAGCAACTGAGATAACTTCAGGTTCCTTAGTGACACCGTAGGGGCACATACCTTTTTAAAATGGTCAACAATATCATTTATATACAACGTGAACAACTTAGGCGAAATACTACTACCCTGTTTTACTCCTTTTCTAATTTCAAACGGTGGCGATAGTCCCTTCCCTAAAACTTTGACTATACCAAATGTCTTTCTATACATATCAGCTAATATCCTGACGAAAAGTCTTGGTAAGCCTACCTTTAACAGTTCTAAGCACAGGAAAATCCTATCAATACTGTCGAAGGCCTTTTCTAGATCTAAAAATGCAACGTACAACCTATTCTTCCCTTTTGCATATTTCTCTACAAGCGCCTGTAGGACTAAGACCCTATCAATAGTATTATATCCATCTCGAAACCCTGCCTGCTCCTCCTTCAAAACCCTATATTTTTCTAACCAATGAGCTAATCTAGCATCTAGTATTCTTTCTAATATTTTGCTAATGCTATGTACTAAAGATATCGGTTGATAATTACTGTGATCCGCTGGGTCTCCCTTTTTGAATAGCGGCAAAATCAAGGATGTTTTCCACTGCGAGGGCCATTCTCCAGAAGCCAGAACTGAGTTGAAGATAGCCAAGAAGATGGGCATACATAAAAGTTGGAATTGTTTCAAGATCTTTGTTGGGACTCCATCGCTACCAGGTGCTGATCCACCTTCCATGGCGCTTATGCATTCTTCGATATCTTCTTTCGACGCGGGTTTTATCAGATCATAATCGTGTTCTTTCAGTGGGAGGCTGATCTCATTCTCTGTATTCGATAATTCGTCGCTGAACCAGCAGTCAAACGAATAGTCTTCCTGAACTGAGTCGTTGTAGTATGTCGGTCATGTTTTCGGGTCTGGTACTTTTGGCTGGGCTATGGCGGCCCCTTTTTTTATCATTTCAAGTAAAGAACGATGTGGCCACATGTGTTTTTTTTTCTCCTTCTTTCTTCGACAGGCACTTCCTATCGAAGGAGTTGTCGTAGAAACTTCGAAAAGGGCTCATTCGATTGGAAATTGGGGTGGTTAGTGCCCTTTTTTAACAGTCGAAAGTGATTGGAGGGCAACTAGCCCCCCCCCACGCCCATCATTCCCCCAAACACATCCAATCAAAATTTTGAGGTATCCATTTTGTTCAGCGTAGTTGATTTCCAGATAGAAAATATGATTTTGAGGAGGACAATCCCCCACAGCCCTCGGGGTAAGGGTTTTAAGTTATGCCCTGGGGGTATGTAAGGTTTTTATTGAAGGCGTTGTCGTAGAAACTTCAAAAAATGCTCCTTCGATTGGAAATTCGAAGGGCTAGTGCCCTTTTTTTTAGTCAAAAGTGTTTTGAGGGCAACTAGCCCCCCCCCCCCACGCCCATCATTCCCCCAAACACATCCAATCAAAATTTTGAGATAGCCATTTTGTTCAGCGTTGTTGATTTCATGATAGAAAATATGTTTTTGTGGAGGACACTCCCCCACAACTCTTGGGGCGAGGGTTTTAAGTTATACCCTGAGGGCATATGAGAACGATATTGGCATATGTATCATTTATTTTTTTTTCCTTTAGAGCAGGACACTTCGTATCGAAGAAGTTGTCGTAGAAACTTAGAAAAGGGATCATTCAATTGGAAATTAGAGTGGCTTGTGCCCTTTTTAATAGTCGAAAGTGATTGGAAGGCAAGTAACACCCCCTCCACGCCCACCATTTCCTGAAACACGTCCAATCAAAATTTTGAGATAACCATTTTGTTCAGCGTAGTTGATTTCCAGATAGAAAAGTTGGGCTCAAAACCCCTATGCCTTCCCAAGGCCAGAAAATAATTTGCACTTTACTGAACAAAATACAAATGAATGTGCATTGTCAGTTTAATATACATATATTGATATGTAGTAATCAAAATGTTAGTATTATTTGATTTTTTAAAGTTATAAAAGTAAAAACATTTATAATTTTTCAGTAAAGTGCAAATTATGTTGTGGCCTTGGGAAGGCATAGGGGTTTTGAGCCCAACTCATGTTAATTTCTGCTCGTTTTGAGTTTGACTCGGTTATTTATTGTAATTTCTGTTCGTTTTGGTATCATTTATTTATCGATGCTGATTTGTGGTAGTTTCACTCTTGGTAGATTATTTGATTTGATTTTTGCTCATTTTTTGTTTAATGGAGTTCTTTACTTTTCTTTGAAAAACCTATTTTGTGGAAAAAGTTTTTTTAATTAATCTCCAGAAAGACCGCATATCGCTCGTTTCATAAAACTGGATCAGCTCCTCCTTACCTTTTTGAATAGCCAGTCTCTTCTTCTGTTTTAAAAGGCGTTTATACTCCCGGCGAACATTTTTAAACCTTGTTACTAGTCTAAGTCTATTTTCCTCCTTTTCCTCTTCCCTCAAAATCTCCAATTCTTTAATCAATTCTAATTTTTTTTTTATTCTACATTCCTCATCAAAAAAATTCTATATCCTTACAACCTCTTTTATTTCCTAGAACTGGGCCTGCTATTTCATGTAAAATCTCTGTGAACTCTTCTATTAATCTATTTTGCTTATTTATCTTCTCTAAATCACTTAGCCTTATAGCTACTTCATCCTCGGGAAACGCTTCACTTAATTTAAAATTTTCCTCTGTAGACCATTCTCTAGGTATCTGACGTGTAACATTTTTATTATAAATACGACTTTCCCTTGAAATATCCCTCCTATGGGGAGCACTCCTTGATCTAATTTCTAAAAATAGCGGTAGATGGTCCGATCCTACTAGCTTAAGCACATCCACATTAAGGTAATTCGGATGCAAGCGAATATCCAACAAAACATAATCTATTAAACTTGCTTTAGCCCCAGATACGCAGATAAACTCACCCCGATTTTTATCCTTTCCAAATCTTCCACTTCCAATCATCAAACCCGATTCTGCGCACAGTGTCAGCAACCTTCTTCCCCATTGATTTATTCTTCTTTTTTCATCCCTGCTAGCTCTGGGAATCCTGTGGACGGCTGGGACTGCTGACGGAATACTTGGAATTAACACATCTTTTAGTTCAACTTCATCACTAGTATAAGCATTAAAATCACCCATTAATATCAATCTATCATTTTCAAAATGAGCTCTTTTTTCAAAATGAGCTCATTTTCAAAATGAGCTATTTCTTTTACCAACAAATTCCACGTATCTTCATTTCGGTACGAGCTATTTTGAGGCGGAATATAAATCGATCCTATTACAATACACAGTCCATCTAAACATTCTAATCTAATCCAAATAACATTTTCTGATTTACCTTTCAGCTTTGTATAACTTTTGGAAGACTCATCATTTATCAACACTACAAGGCCTCCAAAATTACGATTGTTCAAAGGTAACTCCCGCGATACACTTTCCACATTAAAACCTCTTACTTTTGGAGTTTCACTAGGGCAATGCCAGGTTTCTATTAATGCTACTAAGTCAAAATTTGACAACTCACTTTCCACAGAACTTAACTTATTTTTTATGCCCTGTACATCCCAAGATACAAACTTCAGGGTTTGTGTATGGCCTTGCCAATCCTATTGGGCTCCGTAATCACTCGGGGGGTAAGCTAACCGGTAATAATCGTTGCTCCTAGGTCTATTAATACCCCTGTACTGCCAAGGCTGATTTTTCTGTAGCTGCCTGAACGGGCGTGTGTTTTGTCTGTAAATTGGTGGCCAATTCCCTTCAATAACCCGGCTTGTCAATGGGTCATCGTTTTTTTACCGTACATTTCTAGCGGCGCGACTGTGAGTATTGTCGACGGGGCTAATCTTGCTGCTTTTACGACCTTTCTCTGTTCCTACTGTTTTCGGGAAGTTGCTGTTTCTTTCAACTATCGTGTTCGTGTCACTTTCATTACCAGAACAGTCCGACTGATCTGAAGGGCAATTCTGGACTGAGTTCTGGTTATTTTCATTCACATTAGCGGCATTTATACCCCTGATCTCTGATCTACTTTGTGTTGGATTAGGGGGCCTAATTGGGTGGCTTACCGTCATTTCTTTTACTTTTTGGCATTCACGGTCGTATGTGTACGTTTTACCTTCAATGATAAGCCTATTTCCTTTAAGCCGCGCATTTTGACCTTTTACAAGGGCTTGGGACAACACTGGCTTTAATTTTTTTCTAGCCTCGCGTTGATGCGTAGTGTAGTCTGGAGCAACCCCTACGCCGTTCTGTTTCAATACAAAACTTTTCCTGAGAACCGCATTTCGTATTTCCAAGTCGTGCCACTTAACTGTTACTGGGCCTAATCTCAGGCGGAAAGCATCCTTTATGTCCCTCCGAGAAAGCTGTAGGTTCGGGAGGCACCTGCTAAGAAACTCGCAAAGCTCATCCTTCAAAATCGACTGGGACGGACCAGTCACCGGGAAATTGTAAAACACGAGGTTATAACACTTTATTTCTGCCTCCAATGAGTCAATTTTCAGTGTAGACTCCCTGACTTTGTTCCTCATTTCTGCTAGATCGCTTGAAATTTCTGATTTTGTTGTATCTAGCTGTTTAATAAAACTATTCATTTTTGCCTCTATACCGGATTAATTAAAAAAAAACTTTTTCCACACAATAAGTTTTTCAAAGAAAAGTAAAGAACTCAATTAAACAAAAAATGAGCAAAAATAAAATCAAATAATCTACCAAGCGTGAAACTACCACCAATCAGCATCCATATATAAATGAAACCCAAAACGAACAGAAATTACAATAAATAACCGAGTAAAACTCAAAACGAGCAGAAATTAACATAAGTTGGGCGCAAAACCCCTATGCCTTCCCAAGACCAGAACAAAATTTGCACTTTACTAAAAAAATTTAATGTTTTTACTTTTATAACTTAAATAAATCAAATAATATTAACATTTTGATTAGACCCCGGTGCCGCGCCAATGAGGGAAGACCGGCGGCGGCGGGGCCAAAAACAGCACGCCGCGCCGCCGGTAAGATGTCGGCGGCGCGCCGCCGGCGTGATCAATGTTGACCGCAAACATTAATGTTTTCATCAGTCTTTCTCAAATCACATGCTTAAATTTACAACAGATTCGAGCCTATTCATGAGTTCAAAAATTCACAAGTCGCTGGCTGGAAACTGGTCTTATTCGTTATTCATCAAGAGAAGTAGAAATGTGGTAGAAACAAAATGGCTGTAGCGTTTCAGAACCCTTGCATAATACGAATAGTTGAAGTATCTATTAGCCATGTATTCTTAACATAAATAATTATCAAAATAAGTAATTTTTTTTCATCGTGCATTACTGCATAAAAAACTTCAACTACCGTATCGCAAAATTTGTCTGTTATCTGGGTAAAAACTTTTAAAATAACTCTGAGCTTGTAAGCTTAATAGTTTCATCACGCCCTTTGCCTATATCTGTTTTGTCACCTTTAAAACATTTGAAATGGGTGACTTTGATATTGAGTGTTTTTTCGTTTTTTTTTTTTGCTCTTTTGGATTCTTAAGAAGACTTCCTGTAACTGGTTTTTAATTACAGTTTAAAAAAAATGTACTTTAAAGTTTTTTGGCTTCTTTATAGAATATATGTCATATAGGCTAAGGCTGAACTGCTGCTTTTTTTTATTGCTTTTGGCTGCTCTTTTGGATATTATATGTTTTTTTCTTTTGGGGATTCATTCCAAATTATAAATTGATAAATACCTAATATTAGTCAAATTATAAACTGCATCTAAAAGGAGTAAATTTATCAAATTGAAAAATACATGATGAACACTTCACATGAGAACACTATGAGAATTACTATGAAACAAAAAACACTTACTGGTTTATTCGGTATGCAGAAAAATTCAGTGGCAGCTATTTTGTGGTAAAAAAAAATGAAAAGCTTATCCGTTTTAAATGTAACTTAGTGAAATAATATGCAGATTGAAGTAGCTCCAGGGAGACTTTGGTATTTGTATCCTAGTCCGTCGTTTTTAATCAAAGCGGAATGTCAGGACGCTTAGCATTATTTATTGATCTTAAGCTTTGATTTCCAAATCCTCACAAAAATTACCAAATTTAAGAAAGTCGCAACAATAAGCCACCTGTGGTCAAAATACTGAAAGATTGCTCTTTGATTCCCACCCAGGCTCAAAGCTTCTGCTATGGTGATTTACATGGAAATCTCCACAGAGTTTCTTTTTAAAATAGCTTTCAAGCGTAGTTAGGGGTATTTAGCCTTTTTTGCTTTTCTTCAACGCTTTGAAAAAAGTGTTATAATATTCTAAATGTTACATTTGTTATATTTGTGCATATTTTTGGTAATCATTTAGGGGTGATCGAATTTTTTAAACCACTGTAGATACGTAAGAACGTTGCAACATCTAGTACCCTGAGGTCATAAGACTGTCAAAGACTCCTCCTTCAACCTCCCAAATTGAAAGCTTTTATTATGACCTGACCTGTTAATGTAACTTAAGTACTGGACCAAGGGCGCCATTGTAACTCGAGCGCCACGTTAGGTGGGGATGTCGATATCGCTTTCGTCACACCAATTCGTTTTAGTGTGAATCTGCCTGGTACTTATGAATGAATGTTTTCAAATTAAACCCGTTTCATCAATAAGAAAAAAAAACGATTTGGACGCATATGTCCCTTTCCCTTAGGACGATAAAACCACGCTAGTGCTGCATCAAGTATAACTCACGAAAATCTTGTTAATTTTTGTCAACTTTTCAACTTTTTGGCATCCCTGTTTTCAATAAAAAAAATCAAGGTACTATCACTTAAATATAATAACTCCCTATGCTCCCCCCCCCCTCTGGATACTATCTTGATAGGATACTGTCTCTGCTTTAAATAAAAAAAAATAACTTATTGGCATCCCTGCTTTCAAAAAAAAATCGAGGTATTATCATTTAAATATGATAGCTCACTACCCCCCCCCCCTCTGGATACCACCTTGATAAAATGCCGTATCTGCTTTAAATTAAAAAAAAATAACTTTTTGGGATCCCTGCTTTTAATAAAAAAAATTTCGAGATATCATTTAAATGTAATACCCCCCTACCCTCCTCTCTGGATACCACCTTGATAGGATACCGTGTCAGCTTTCATTAGAAAAATAAGTTACTTAATAATTAACTAGGTCACTATATGGCTCAAACAAACACGCAAAATAACGTTAAACAGCTTAGTGTTTCTTGAAAAAAATTGAGGGTATGAGTAAAGGGGTACAAAGACAACAACAAATATGTCGAAATTATTCAGATATACCTCAAATTTTCGGAAAACTGAGTCAAAGATTTGCCGTGGCATTCAATAAGATCCAAAGAATCTAATTAAAAGGGAGCACACACAAAAGCCAAATTAGGCCATCAGCCTATGAGAAATCGCAAAATACCCAAGACAATGAACAAGTCTTAATGGGGGGCACTGGGTCTATCAAAATATTTCAATGGTTTCCCAGGTAATTTGATATCATTTTCTTCTGTTTCCACTTTAAATGAAAAAAAATTTATCTTTTTAGCATCCCTTCTTTCAATAAACAAAAATGAGGTATCATCATTTAAAAATGGTAGCCCCCTATCCCCCCCTATAGGCAATAATTTGGAGTTTATTTTTGAATCATATTTTTGGGATAACTTACAGTTCAATCTTTTATTCCCCAACCTTGTACAATGCTAGTTTATAGCTAAATTTTGCCTCAATAGAAGTTTTTTTTGGGGGGGGGGTAAAAAGTTTCAGAAAGAAGATTGTATTTTCTATCATGCATTCAACAATTGAGTATTAAACATTAAGAGAATCTTATCTAAAAACAGCAAAAAAAAACAACTACAAACTTACAATTCAGCTGTAGAAACAATCTGTCGGCTGTCAATTTCAAAATCCAACTGAAGGCTGAATCTGTATAGTAATGAATGCGTTCTGTAATTCTATTCAACTTGAAAATAAAATTCTTGACTACGAACGACGTTAGAAATAACGATTGGGAAACTACATTCGAAATGATTTAAACTCATTTCATAAAGACGATACTGTTTTTTGTCAACATATGAAGAGCTGTGTATATTACGATATTTGCAATTGGATATTGCATCTGTCTGGTTTTTATGCAAAGTAACAAAAGAGACAAAAATTAATGAACAAGAGAGTAGTGAAGAATTATGGCATACAAAGTAATATTTGGCAGGGAAAGTCACTGGTGATAAATCGCTTGGGGTGGCACCGTGATTTTCGGGGATTCGGGGAACCAAATTTTTTTCGGGGTGACACATATATTTTCGGGGAAATACCCGAAAATTCGGAGATAGTGCAAGCCCTGCTTGATTTCTAATCAGGAAAATCGAAATACTAAACCACACGAGAAGGAAAAGCTCCAACTTTGCGGTTGATGCAACAAAGAATTGTCGCAAAATTAATTTAAAGTCGACCGAACGCCGGCGTCTCTGTCGGTGGCGGCGTGCCTGCGGCACGCCGGTGGCGTTCGACCGGGCCTTTCGGCGGCGGCGTTCGGTCGATCCGCCGGCGCGGCGCCGGGGTCTAATTTTGATCACTAAATACCAGTATATCTATATTAAACTGACAACGCACATTCATTTGTATTTTTTCAGTAGTGCCACCTTAACTCTGCCAGTAATATTCTCCGGCAGTAGAGTTTATTCGTTGCGTCCCGCTTTAGCCCGGGACACAGCTTTGTAGCGCTCTCTTCTTCAGTTGTCAAAGAAATGAATCTTTATCCGGAGACGCTGCTATGCTGGGGGGAGTGGCTAACTTCTCCCCGTCCTTGCGCACTGTGTTGTGTATTAACTGTTTTAAACTAATAGGTGTTATCGCTCTGAATGACCGATGAATACTGATATACTATATTACTGATACTATATTAATACTACTGCTGCTACTAGCACTAGTGCTATTACTATTAATACTACTACTAATGCTATTACTGGGACTACCATTACACCTGTACCTAACGATAATGAACGGTGTAAAGGGGGAATTTTCAGGGAATATTGAGGGCGGAAGGTGAACTGAATCATATCTCGCCATCTGGAAATTCGTTGATGATCTAACTGTCTTAGAGACATGTTCCATAAATTTAAAAGGCAACCCAATGGACATCTTGGAATCGATATCAGCCGAAGCTCTTACTGATGATATGAAAGTCAACCCTTTAAAGTCAACTGTTCTTACTATTAATTTCCGTAAAACTCCCCCTTCTTCTCCTGTCCCATCCCCCCTCAAATGTCTGTTACCACTATGAAATTACTGGGCGTTACCATCTCAAGCGACTTAAAATCGGATTGTCATATCAATGACATTTTAAAACGTGCAAATGCCGTAATT
Organism: Artemia sp. Qi Xiang Cuo; assembly: GCF_049724085.1. Classification (NCBI taxonomy): domain Eukaryota; kingdom Metazoa; phylum Arthropoda; class Branchiopoda; order Anostraca; family Artemiidae; genus Artemia; species Artemia sp. Qi Xiang Cuo. Next base: position 20,257,483 of record NC_142802.1, on the reverse strand, counting down.
TCCCTCCTTAAAATCCCTAAAAACTTTAAGTACACTAAATTACATTGTTTGAGGATTTTCGTGTCATTTGTACGCCCAACCCTTGAGTACGCCTGTCCTGTTCGGCATCCTGGCATTTCCATTGAATTCTCGGACAGAATAGAGGCACTCCAAAAAAGGTGCCTAAGAATTATCTTCAATGAGGGTTAAGTACCTTATATTTCTCTTCTTAGGAGAGCTAATCTTGTCACCCTTAAGGAAAGGAGAGCAAAAATTACCTTGCGTTTTGCTAATAATGCCCTTCATAACCCTCGAACAACACCCCTTTTCTCTGGTTAATATTCACCCTTTCGACCCCGCCTCCCGCGTTCTGTGTCAACAAAAATCCCCCTTCTTGCCCCAATAAGAGTTTGCACTGAAAGATATAGAAGAACTTTTATCCCTTACATAGTTGACATTTTCAACCAGTGAATCTCCGCTGCCTCCCCCCCCCCTCACTCACTCTTTACCTTATAGTTATTAATTTTAATGCCTATTTTGCCAATTCGGAGGTTTTATATTTTTGTTTTTAGTCATCAACTAACTTATGTTTTTTTTTTAATTTTAATTTATCCCCTTGTTAATTTTGCGTGTGTTTGTTTTTTTTTGGCATTTTTGCTGAATTTACATCTGCCTTCTAATTTTATTAGTTTATTCTGTTTTTGTTTTTAACATTTTTACGTATTTGACATTGACCCTTTTATAATTTAAAAGGGTCAATGTTGTTTTTATTAATCCTGTTGTTTTTTGATTTTTCGCTTTATTTGACGCTAAAGTGCGGATTCGGCCCTTTTGGGCTTGTGATAGCCGTTTTCCAGCAATAAATCTTATCTGTATACAGGCTGCCAAAGGGCGCATCAGCAATATCCTAGGGACAGTTTGGTGTACTGAAGAAAATAAAAGGTGCTATGTGCATACTGCTACTAATTCTAGTACTGCTAATACGCATGCTAAGGGTATTAAGGTGAAGCTGTCAAGGAATATTTCGGCGGATATTGAACTGAATCAAATTGACTATGATTATGCAATCCTCAAAAGGGTTACACAAAAATATCTCAAGAACGGCTTCCATTAACAAGTTAGACCTTTCAGGATAAGTTGTGGGTGGGGGACTTCAAACTAGCCAGAAGGCTCCGTGTACATGCTACTAATATTACTGCTACGATTACTGTAACTAATCACGCTAAGAGTATTAAAGTGAAACTTTTAAGGAGCGTTTAGAAGATGTTTTAATTAAACAAAAATATTATTTGCACGCAGGTTTTCGCAAGGGCATATAAGCGATGTCGGTACTTGTCAATTAGCTGAACCCACGCAATATATTATATAGGGAAGATGCTTAAGAAACTAGTCAAACGGGTTTCTTTCAATAGAGAATTGGATTGCAGACCGTGGTTTGTCACTGCGTTTACAATATTTAAACGTTTGTTTTTTGGGGGTTTAGGGGGAAAAAAGGACTTAGGTCAGGTTGCGTATGTAATATATGCTATGCCTTACCCCCACCCCTAATGTGCAAATATACAGCCGAAATTTGTTTCTAAACTATTATATTTTCATCCTATTTTGTTTTATCTCATTAGCATTAACCAAACTTCACTTCTTGCGTGGGTTCCAGCTCATTGGCATGTACTGCGATATCCTAAATATCAGAAGCAACGCTATAGCGTTGCCTATAGTAAAGGCCATACGGCTCCAAGGTTTTATTATTTATTATTTATTAATATTTTTTCCCCAGAAGCACTTCATATGGAAGGGGTCGTCGTAGAAACTTCAAAGGGGGCTAATTCGAATTGGAAATCGAGAGTTCTAGTGCCCTATTTAACGGTCAAAAGTTATTAAAGCTCCGGGGTCGACACAACCCCCCAGGGCCCAGGGACAGGCGTTGTAAGTTATACGCTGGGGGCATATATGTGGTTCTTATAGAAGGGATACTCATATAAACTTCAGATAGGGCTCATTTGATTGAAAATTGAAAGTTCTAGCTCACTTTTAAAGAGTCTAAAGAGACCGAAGGGTAATTAGAAACCCCCCACACCCTTTTTCCCCAATACTATCCGATAAAAATTTTGAGATAGCCATTTTGTTAAAAATTGTTCTAACATTAGATAATAAAAACTCCGAGCTTGCCACAAACCCATTTTTTTCACTTTGATATTGTTACTTTGAAACCAGTTTTGATACTTTGATGAATATTTGATTTTTTTTTAAGTTTGATTTTGAAATAAGGAATTTTTAAAATTTGAAATTTTTTGCAATCAAAAACGAACAAAAATTAATTAAAAAAACTTTCCGAAAAATAATTTTTTCAAATAAAATTAGATGCCATTTTAAACTTAAGCTTAGCAGATAAAAATACCTTTCAAAATTCAAACTTAAAACGACCAGAAATTACTATTAAAGAATAAATGAAACCCAAAACGAACATAAATTAAATAAACAATCACAAAACATACAAAAAGTAATAATACTCGTATAAATGAATAAATAGACCTTAAAGCGAGTAATGCTTAGATTGAATATGAAAATCAACCTTAAAACGAAAAAAATTATTTTGCTATTGAAGCATAAATGAAACTTAAAACGAACAGAAATTAAATAAAAAATCAATGCAAACAAACATACAATAGATATTAATGTAAATGAGTAAATAAATCTTAAAACGAGTGAAACTTAAACTGAATATACAAATCAAGCTTAAAACGAACAAAAATCACTACAAACAAGAGTTTGGGTATGAACTCCTATCACTGTAAAAGTCTAAAACTTACTGCGTCATTTGTGCTTTGCTGAAAACTAAATGCGTCTTGAACAGTCTTGGAAAGTATAAACAACATCAAACTGAATATTTGATGTATAATGATATTAATTGTTGAAAGATTCATCAGTTCAAGAATTTATTTCACTGTAATTTTATTTTTATTTTCAATGCTGTAAGAACTAGAAAAGGAAATATTTGTAATATAATTCGTTTTCAGTTAAGCGCCAATGATGCAGTAGGCTTTTGGTTTTTATTTACAGTTAAGAAAGGAGGAAGTATCCAAACAATTGTTTGTAGTGAAACTATATTCGTCTTGAACAACTTTAAAAAGAGCTAATAAATTAAACTGAATATTTGATGTATAATGATATTATTTGCTGAAAGTTCAAAATGAATCAGTACAAAATGTTACTATAATTTTAATGTTTATTTTCAGTATCAAGTACAAAAGAAAATATTTGTCATAAAATTGGTTTCCAGTAAAGCGCCAATGACGCAGTAGGCTTTAGACTTTTACAGAGAGAGAAGGAGGTCATACCCAAACTCTTGTTAGTGGTGATTTTTGTTCGTTTCAATCTTGGTTTGCGTGTTCAATTTAAGCTTCACTCGTTTTAAGATTTATTTATTAATTTACATTAATATCTATTGTATGTTTGTTTGCATTGATTGTTTATTTAATTTATGTTCGTTTTAAGTTTCATTTATGCTTCAATAGGAAAATTTTTTATTTAATTTTAACTTTTATTTTCATTTTCAATCTAAGCATTAATTGCTTTAAGATCTATTTATTCGTTTATATTATTACTTGTTGTATGTTTTTGCTATGATTGTTTATTTAATTTCTGTTCGTTTTGGGTTTCATTTATTCTTTAATAGTAATTTCTGGTCGTTTTGAGTTTGAATTTTAAAAGGTACTTGTATCTGCTGAGCTTAAGTCTAAAATGGCCTTTACTTTTCTTTGAAAAACTTATTTTTCGGAAATTAGTTAATTTAGATATTTACTTTATTTAGATAATTACCCGCTTACGGGTCTCTATCATGACATTCATTCGACTGTCTATAGCCGTTGTGTACCATTAAGCGAAACAGTACCGTAGTTTCTTATCATTTTGCGTTTGAATTATTATAGGAATTTATTTATGCTAGTCTTTGGTTTAATATGGCTCTTTATTTTAATTTGAAAAATGGTTTTTCGAAAGAATCTTTTTAATTAATTTAAAGAAAGCGCAACAAAAAGTGATTTTTTTTTTTGTTATCTAAATTCTCAAAGTTCCGATATTTTCAGCACAGATTTTTATTGCTCATCGTTCAGAAAAGGCCATACTTCTATGTAAGAAAAAAAAAATCAAACCAAAAGTTCCCCAACACAAAGAGAAAGTAGCTCTTGTGTCGGCTCCACCGAAGCAGGTAATTAACCATTTTCAAACCAAACGATAAACAACTACGAGCGTAGAAAATACCACAAAATGAAAACAACAAAATAAGCAAAGTGGTAAAAAAAAAATTGCAGTATGTAGACGGTGAGAGCCGCCGTTTACCCCCCCCCCCCCGCAAAAAAACATCCCTTAAGGAAAATACCCCGCGGAAAATAACACCTCACGGAAAATACCTACCCGTGGAAAATCTCCCCTCCCCCCAAAAAATACCTCTTGCGGTTGCTTAGTCTCCAATCACTTTCGTCTTATAAAAAAAAGGATTTAAGATTTAAGAGTGACGTTCGATTTTCTTTGTTTTTGTGACAGCAAAACAGAACATTTTTATAAATCATCTTGACAGTAATTTATATAAAGACTTAAAAAAGCAAACAATTCCAACAAGGTTGAAATTGTAAAGATTCTAACTTGTGTTTAACCCAATGTAAGTACGATGGTTGAGTTGCACGAGAGTCCAGTTATACGAAGGTTCAGTTGTACAGTGGTTCAGTTGCACGGTGGTTCAGTTGTACGGTGGTTCACATGCACGGGGGTTCAGTTACATGGTGGTTCAGTTACACGGGGGTTTTGTTAAATGGGGTTGAGTTGCACGAGTGTTCAGTTAATGGGGGTTCAGTAGCACGAGGGTTCAGTTGCAGGGGGGTTCAGTTGCAAGGTGGTTCAATTGCACGGTGGTTCAGTTGTACGGTGGTTCAGCTGCACGGTGGTTCAGTTACAGGGGTTCAGTTTTTTTTTTTTTTTTTTTTTTTTTTTTTTTTTTTTTTTATTATTATTCCAATATTCACGGCGATATGCCGCTATTCATTTACCTCGTTCAATGGCCTCGAGGTTTTAAATGTCTATTGAACCTTCTTTTGAAGGTGTTAACAGAGGGATTTGCAAGGATAATATCCCCAGGAATATTGTTCCAGAAAGAAGTGCAACGCCAGATGAAGCTGTTCCTCAAGTACACAGTTTTCGGCGTATCCTCTTTTAGATAATTCGACCGAGCTGTGTAGCTTCGTGTTTGCCTTGTCGGCTGAAACAAGGGGGGCACAATTCGAGAGAGCTCGTCTGAGGGAGGTGAATTCATGTACTTGTAGAAAACAGCCATCGACGCTACATGAATCCTTTCATTTAGATGCTGGAGCGATTCTTGTGTAGAGGCGCAGCCCGCCCTATTTGCCCTATTCTGGATCTTCTGAAGTGTGGTGCCAACAGCGTTTTTGGAGCACCAGCATATAGTGGGCATCCATATTCAGCTATGGGTCTGATGCAAGACTTGTAGAGTGGGATGATCGAGCTTGATGGAAGAAGGTTTTTGCACCGGAGAGTAACTCCAAGCTTTCCTGCGCAGGCGGTTGTCACCTGATCTAGTTTGTTGCTTCAAGTGAGATCGGTGGAAAAATGAATGCCCAGTAGACGAAGCTCGTCGACTCTCTTTATAGCTTCATTTTTGAAGAAGAAACTGGGGTGTTCACGTGGCACCTTTGATCGGGTAATTAGAAGCTCCTTTGTTTTTGATGCATTGAAGTTGATCATCCATGCATCAGGCCACTTTTCAATTTTCAAAAGATCCATCTGTAGGGAAAGGGTCTTCGTGTTTAGGGACGGCTGAGTGTGTCGTGGTATCGTCGGCAAAGTGATGCAGAGGATCTGCGAGGTTGTCTCCCATGTCGTTTATGTAGATAAGGAAAAGCGTAGGTCCCAAGACACTGGCCTGGGGTACCCCTGCTTTCACTGGATATTCGCGGGAAATAAACCCGTCTAGAACAACCCGCAGTGAACGATCGGAAAGAAAGCTCTCAATCACTTCTAACAGACATCCACGAACACCATACACATATAGTTTCTTTAGCAGACCACGGTGCCATACTCTATCAAAATCTTTCGCAATATCGAAAGATAATAGCCTGATGTCGTATCCCATTGCCAGAAGTTCTATCCACTCCTGATACTGGGCCACTAGGCAGTCAAATGTTGAGCATTTCCGGCGGAATCCATATTGACGATCGCCTAGAAGGTCATTTGATTCCAGGTACTGATGAAGTGTTTTATTGGAGACGCTCTCGTAGACTTGGCCAACACAGGAGAGAAGGCTAATAGGCCTATAGGAGCCCACGCTCGTTGGATCGCCTTCTGGCTGTAGAGTAGGTATAACATGGGCGGACTTCCATGTTCGTGGGAAGGTTCCGGAGCGATAACAAAGCCGGAAAAGCAATGACAAGGGTCCAGCTAGTTCGGCGCTGCAGGACTTGAGGACAACACTTGGTATGTTGTCAGGACCCGTGGCTTTGGTCACATCCAGATGCTGCAGAATGCGAAGGATCTTGGGAACAGAAAAATTCACGCGTTCCAGGACAGTGTCGGTTCGGTCAGAGAAATTTGGCACTTTCTTCAGTTATTCTGTTTCAGTTATTCAGCACTTTCTATGTGGTTCAGTTACATGGTGGTTCAGTTACAATGGAACCGCCACTTTTCAATGAAACTACTGAAACAGGTATTTTTCAAAATATAAAGGGGGAATATCCAGGGGACAAGTATTTCCCCTCTAAATTGACGAACTAATGAACTGCAAACTGTTATTCTTGGCAAGTAAATCGGCTCAGAATTTCATGTCAAGCTTTGCTCAGGGCATATATAAAACAAAATAAGAAATCTAAAAAAAAAAGTCCTTAATGAATTAATGATCTTGATGAATTAATTGTGAAAACCTCTAGGATTATTGTCAATTGACAGGATACAGGTGTGTGACATAATTGATGCTATGCGGGATATCAGACAAGTGTTATTTGATAACACGAAACTGAACCAACTAACTGTCTAAAATTCTTGAGATTGTTTTTATTTTACTGCTATTTATGCTTAAGGTGACAATGCTCGTGTTTCCTGTGTCATCCCGTATTTCAACGTGTTATAATGAGTTTTCCCACCAACTTTACGTTTGCTGTCTTAAGAATAAAGAAATGACAGATCCATAAGAGCCCTAAAAACTGGAGACAATTTGTGGATGACCCCATCCAGACCATTAGTATCGTATCTTTCTAAAAAGATTTTAATTTGATATTGTGGAATATAAATTTGCCAGTGACCTTAAGACGGAGTTTTTTAGTGCTTTAAAAAGGTATTTTGTTCCAATTCAATGGCCCTTGTGTTTCAGCACTTGTTCTTTATGAATTTTGACAGAAGTTCGAGACATAAAAAGTTGTTTTTTTTTTGACAAAAAACGCTAATGTAAAGAGTGGAGAGCTGAGGAGGAGGTAGCCCCCATTATATACGGAATATTTTCTGTTCGTTTTAATGTGGCTCTCTACTTTTAGTTGTAAATAAAATTTTTTTTTTTTTTTTTGTCATTTAATTTGGCATTAAGAACAAACTGTTGATGATGTATAAGCATAAAAAATAATGGAAACCAAGAAAATCAGTAGAGCTTTGTATATAGTCTAGGCCTGTATCTGGTACCGTTAGGAAGGAAGGTTGGGTTCATTTGCAAGTGTGGTAATACGCATATCTAGAATAAAGGGTTAAAAGGCGTATCAAGTAGTACGTTTATGTTTTAGCTAGCAAATAATATAAGCAAAAATTAATATTGAACAACAGTGAAAAGTGAAAAGGAATGTTCATTGTATTTCAAAAAAGCACTACAACCTGAATTGTAAGTACTGGAAGCTGAAAAGTGTGTTACTATTGAATTGTTTTTTTGTTTTTTTTTTGTTTTTTTTTAGCTTAGTCAAAATATTTACCAGCATCGCTGCAGCTTTACAAGTGCTATTAAATGAATAATACAGAATAAGAAATAATTTTTTTTTTTTTTATCAGGGATCCCTTATCTGCATCTTTATCATATGATATATTTTCTGCGCCTGGAACAAACTTAAAATCGAATCACGTGTTGTAGATTTCGCGATTTCATTTTTTTTTTCTCTATTAATTTTGGTGGCAAGGCTTATGGCCTCCTCCTCTGATAGACTGTTTTGAAACAAAATAAATTTGCCATCCACTGACAATCAAGTCTATTTTATAGCGTTCTCATCAGAATTTGCCTCACTATAATCGTAAGATTTAATCCGCTGAAACGAGATTTTGTTTGCCCAACTCCCTGGTTTCTGCTTGTATTGTCAGCTACTGTCCTGGGAGTTAGTTTCAGCGCCGATTGCTCATTTAGTGTTCATGTTCAAGGGCTAGCCCAGAAAGGCAACTGTGCACTACGTTCTTTGAGTCCTGTGCGCCGCTTCCGGATTTCCCAGTAAAACAGCTGAAAACGGCATATCTAACATACATACGGCCTATATTAGAATATGTGTGTCCTGTTTGGGGACCTCAAATTCATAATATTGAATATCTAAGTGATGATGTGGAAGGAGTCCAAAAAAGAGCAGCCAAATCCATCCTTAGAGAAAAATTTGTAGATTATAAGTCTGCTGTTGAGTGTTTAAAGATTGAAAATCTTAGAGGTTGCAGGTTCCAGTTGATAATGTGTTTTGGGCAATCTCTCTTTGTTAGCCCCAAGCACCGACATTTTCTACCCCCCTGCTGCCAACTCAGTAGTTAATACCAGAAAGAAAAACAAATTTGTGCCAATGCCTTGCAGAACTAATCGATTTAACAATTTATTCGTGCCGTTTTTACCAGTGCATATAACACAATGCCTTAGGACTAGGTTTGTAAATGACAGCGATATTTTAGTTTGTGATTTTTATCTATGGCTATGAAAGCTGTCTTTAAAAAAATGATTTCCTGATTTCCAGAAGTTTATCGAACGGCAGAAAAATTATTGTCTGACTGTTGACTGTTAATATTTTTCTTTTTTCCACTTAGGATTCTTGTATGGAAATGGAATTCTGTCAGGCGGGTAATTACGCTCTCTCTATGCTTGACCACACTTATAGATCACATTTTATGTTTATTTAACCTAGCATTTTTCAAGGCAATTTTAATTCTTAATATTTTCTTTTCTTCACTTAGGATTCTCACATACGAGTTGAAATCCGTCAGCACTTCAATCAAGCTCTCCAACCCTCAACCATAATTTGTACTACTGTAGAAGAACAAGGAGTGAATGATGGAACCACTGCATCCACTAGTAAGTAGTTAGCTTAGTAAGACTACTAAACCCTTTTTAACCCCTTAATATAATAACCAAAGGGTTATATCCTTCTGCATGGTTGTCCATTCAATACTCTTTCTAAATATAGTAGCTGCTACCAGGGTTCCTTGGCCCTACCCCTAGATTGGGATTACCTCACTTTCGAGGTCTTGTATTCAGTTTCACATATTGAAGGTTTAATCAATATTTTATTCATTTATTCATTCTGATTAGTTCTTTATTTAGGCAGAGATTATTTGGATGGTTTAGTTATATAGTTTTTGTCCTCCTCAGGTCACCTCCTCTCAGGATATTTTGGAATAAAATTGCCTAGTGCCACATTATATGTAAAGAGGTCGATTAAGTGTCGCTGTTATTAAATCAGTAAATTTGGTAAATGTGGAGTTATTAAATCGGTAAATTCGGTAAATATGGAGTTATTAAATCGATAAATATAGAGTTATTAAATCGATAATCGGTAGTAAATAATCGGTAGTAAATATATGGAGCTATTAAATCGGTAAATATGGAGTAGTTCAAATAATTGACCTACAAATAAAGGGAACATACCACTCGATGTGATTTTTATGCTCTTTCTGAATATAATAATCGTCTTTCTCGCAAATTACATTTTAATTCCTTTTAGAACACTTGAAAATAATAATTTCTCTATATTTTTGGGATATAAAAATGGTTTAAAATATTTGTTTCAAACTTACTGTTTCGTTATAAATCCATTTTGTAAGAGTTGTATAATTCAGAACAATGATTTGGCCAGATTATGTTAAATAAAACAAAAAATAAAAATAATTCCTCCATGTTTTCTTCTTATTCTGTTAGGCCCGCTTAAAAACTGCCGTTTCACCTTAATGTCAAAAAATATCAAAGCCGACAGAAGAAACACGGGGGATGGAAAATGGAGAAATTGATTTGAATTACTTAACCCTTTTTATGCCCAAAAACCATGGAAAGAAATTATCATTTTCAAGGGTTCAAAAAAGGCTTAGAATTGAATTTGCGGGAAAATCGACTATTATATTCAGAAAGAGCATAAAACATGGCATCGAGTGGTATGTTCACTTTATTCATAGGTCAATTATATGAACTGTTCTATATTTACCATTAAACCGCCACAACCTTTAATAACTGAATTATTCTTTAAATTCACAAGTTCATTACATCTTAAATGATGAATCACGGCCAATCCCGTAAAAAACTACATAGAGGGTGAGTTCTCAACCTAATTAGGAACTTTAAAACAATTTCAATTTCCTCTCACTGGTGCACAGTTGGCAAGCACCCAGTGGCGTCTATTTGGGGACCAGGTGTGTATGACCCCCTATACCCCCCCCACCCCCCTGGATTTTGAATAATACATTTCTTATGGGTTTTTTTAATTTACTAAAAATTGCCTGGTCTTTAGTATTTTATTAAAAAATATCTATAAGAAAATGACAAATGCATTGTCAGAGCAGTGAATGCTATGTTTGAACAGAGCTTTGAATGGGGATCAAAGGGTAGCCTATTAGTAATAGTTTTAATTCCTGTTTTTCCTTCTCAGGAACCGCTTTTCTGTAGTGTTACATGTTCGGTTATATAGATTGTAGTATATAGTGACTTAGTTATGTCCTATAGTGGCACAGTGGATTTGATCTCAGCTGGCTTGTACGGGGGCCAGGGTTTGAACTCAGTATGGTTATACAGGACTTTGAGTTTCAACTCAGCTGTAGCAACACACTGTTGGGCTCGGAATTTGATTCCGATTTTGCAAAAATGTTTCCATATTAATCCAAACAGAAAAGAAGAAATTAGTCCATTTAGCCAAGAATGTATTCAAGGGAGGGGTTAGGGTGTTTGAACCTCTCCCCCCCCCCTCACCTTCAAAATTGTTTTCTGACTTGTACACTTAAAAAAAAGGAATAAAAACACATTTTTGATGGGGTTCTAAGGTTGTTGTTTTTTTTCTGGCAACCCCCTTGAACAAAAATTCTTGATACGGCCCTGGTTGTAGCCATAAATATGTAGATACGGTAATTTACTTTTATTTATATCCGATCATAAGTCTAATGCAAGATTCATGAAGAATATGGGTTTTTCTTTGATTTTCATTTCAATGATAGGAATACTTTTGTTCCCAACTTCCATCTATTCTAGTTTCAAAAAAATGTGTTTTGAAATTTAACACTGGTTGGTCAGTCATGAAATGAAAGGTGAAGATTGTTTTGCTTATCAAATTGGGAATGGGATGTATAATCGATGCTGGTAGTGAATTCACAAACACTACCAGCATACACAATCGATGCTAAGTCTATTCCCAAACTCTCTGCTTGAGACTTGCATTTGAGACTTTTTGTCATCTTTAAGCTGCAATCATGGCCGGTCTACCTTTTGCAAGTGTAGCTGAACTATGTTTTTTTAGGAGCCATTATTTGAAAAATTAGAACTGAATAATTTGACTCTTTAGCTTCTAGGAGCTTTTCCCTTCATAAAAAATTTATGACCTTAGTTTTGTTCTGTAACTTGGTAACTGCCATTATTCCCGTTTTATAAATATTTAACTGGGTTTGCCATCTATACCAGCCTACGTTAAACTTTTATGCAATATTCTGTAGCCTAATTTTTACTTTATTAACATGCAGCTGCATTCAGCATCCTATATTGATATATACTCTTGAAGAATACTGCCGACTGGTTTGTACGCTAGACTTGAAAACCTATGCCCGTAAGGGTAGAGGTTTTGAGTCGTGAAGTTGCCAATTGTTTTGTTTGGAACGGGTCATTGGTGGTTCTAGGTCTGGGAAGGGGGCAGCGGCCCCCCCCCCCCCTTCTGACATCGGACTTTAACTTTCTTTGATTTATATTTTTACATTCTGCCATTACTAACTGCCATTATTTCTGTTTTATCAATGTATAACTGGGTTCTCCATCTATACCACTCTACAGTCAACATTTATACAATATTCTGTAGCTTCCTTAAAACCATAATTTTCATTTATTAACGTTTAACTGCATTCAGCATTCTATGTTAATATACGTTCTTGAAGAATACTGCCGTCTGATTGGCACGCTAGACTTGGAAATCCTGTGTCCGTAAGGGCAGTGGTTCGGGTTGTAGAGTCGCTAGAATCTTGCTTTGAACAGGGCGGTGGTGGTTCTATGCCTGGGATGGAGGGGGCAGCTGTCCCCACCCTCAGTTATCTGATATCTGACTTTAAATTCCATGGATTTATATTTTTAGACCCTTATGGTATACTTCCCCTCCCCCCCCCCGGCAAAATATGATGTCTAAAACTGCTATTGGAACAGGTGTCAGTGGTATAACTTTGCAAGCTCAACCAGAGTTTTACCAGCTCTAAATGGGTACACGGAGAAATCTGGGAGGAAAACACGACAAGCGTCGAATGATTTTTCGCCAACCACGGTTTGCACTTCTGGCCGAAACAGGGAATCAGGAGATACGTGCCTGCGCTACGCCAGCCATCATGTGAAAAAGTTTAAGTTAAACTTTACTTGAATAATAATAAACTTACAAGCGCATTTGAAGGATCAAAAACGTTTCTTATAAACTAGAAATTTTAAGATTTGCTGTTTTCTGGCCTCACATGAACTGTTTTCGATTTGACCAGTTTAGGGCCTAAACTGTTTAGGGTGAACCGGTGTAAATGGTCATTACAGAGGCAAAAACTTACTCATTTTGCTTTGGATCACTTTAATTTGAAAGTTGTTAAATTTTCTTCTTTGAACATTCATTCTTTATAGATTGGAAGTACTAAGGGTAGTCGATATCAAATCTGATTGTTTGGATGATTTAAGTGGAAACTCACACAACCATATATATTGTGAAAAATAGAAAAAAGCTGGGACTTTTAAGGATAGGATCTTTATATGCAGTTATGCAGTAGAACCGGGTGCAAAAACAAGAAACTGGATGAGAAATCAGAACAAAGTAAGCTACAAACATATGGCACCAAACATCTTAAGGAATTTTAGATTTTTTCTTAAAATAAAGCTGTATTAGGGAATGAAGAGGTTGTAAGCATTTGATTTTTTACGGACGAAACGGGTTGTCAAATCTAACTAACTAGTTTAACTTAGTAACTTCTGCCACTACTACTAACAACTCACTGCAGAACCAAGCCGCCTGAGGCCAACACAGATACACACGCTCATCCTCCATCCCAATCTATTCAAAGCCTCCCTCTTTAACCCTTCCAGAGAGTTCTCATTTCCCTTAAATCTTTCTTTGCGGCATCCTCCCACTGCAACTGCGTACGACCTGCTTTTTGTTTATCCCTAGACGGTTGGCCGAAAAGTACAATCTTTGGAAATCTGTCACGCTTCATTCGCAGAATCGTACCCTACCCATCTCAACCTTTCTTTCATTATAGTCCTGGAAAATGGAATTAGCCCAACCTTTTCGTATAGTCCTCTGTGTGAAATACGGTCAGTCAGCTGCGTACCTGAATTAGTCTGTTGGCAATTTCTCTGGAAAACATCTAGCAATTTTTTCTCCGTTTTTCGGATCGCCCATGCTTCAGAACCAGATTTGGCCATTGTCATCCCTGTAGATTTCAATATTCTAATCTTTGTTCGCAGACTTACTTCCTATTCTTCCAAACTTTGTTGAGCCTTGAGCCTTGGCTATTCTACTTTTAGCAGCTTCATGGCACCCACCGTCTGTACTAATAATACTGCGCACGCTCCTCCTCTATTCAAAGCCTCCCTCTTTATACCTTCCTAGGAAGTTTCCATTTCACTTAAATCTTTCTTTACAATATCCTCCCACCCCAACCGCGTACAACCTGCTTTTCGTTTATACCTAGATGGTTAACCGAAAAGGACTATCTTTGACAATCTGTCATGCTTCATCTGCAGAACCTGCACTAACTATCCCAACCCTTCTCTCGTTATAGCCCCAGGAAGCTTTCCTTGTCGTAGTGTGTCAAGTCGCATGAAGAAAGACGGTATACTTTCATACATTCGTAATTTTGTATGTTTCAGAATTAAAAAAAAAACTTATATGCCAAATTTATTCAATTGACTTTTTGTTTTAGATTCGTCGCTCAGTGATGGAAACCTAGTTCCTGCTGTTCACGAATTTGGCAGTCAGATGAAGAAGAAGCGGGGTCAGAAGAAACCAGGGTCAGAAGCAAATCTTCAGCCATCTCCTAGAGCCCAGTTCCCACAGGTCTGCGTTCCAAAGCCAATTCATCACTGTCCGCCTCGTCCAGAAGCAGTACGTCCTTCTGAGAAAGAAAATCAGGTTCCTTTGACAGAGTATGAATGACAATGAACGTACTGCAGAAAATACCGTTGGAGAGACAGTGACAGTATCGGATGTAATAAAGATGTTAAATGACAATTTGAGTGAAAGTACAAGTAATACAAAAAATGCACTAACGTTATTGAAAATAGTAGCCGCGGTTTAATTCTTGTTCGTCTCTATGATTTCTAGTCACAAGTATTTTTATTCCTTATTTGATTGTTTTGTTTTTTTTCGGTAATGAGTTGTCTATTAGGTTTCAGATCTACTTGATTAGGCTTTGCAAGGTCAAAGTCTTAAAGCAATTTTGCACTAAGAGAAAGAATCTTCTGGATCTATCAGGTTTTTTTTTTTTTTTAAATTTCGGTAAGAGCATAGATAACACATAGCTAGATTATCAATCAATACGTCAGGAAGTGGCTTCTTAGGAAAACCTAAAAAGCTCTCTGAACAACCCATCATTTGTCAGCGAGATCACATAAAAAGCTATATTCCTGGACCCAAAGAAAAAGGAAAATTCTCCATCCCTAAAGATAGATTCGGAGTATTCCGTATCTTCATAAAAAAATCGTGGCAAAACAAATGTTATTTTTTGGCTTAAAAAGTTTCTATATTTAAAATTTCCGTACTAGTTTTCTTCATATTCTTTCAAAAACCAATTTTGTTCAAGCATCAAAATGTATATTTCTGCACACATAGAGAAAGGAAAATCGTTCCCTCAAGATAGATCCAGAAGATTCTTTCTCTTAGTGCAAAATTGCTTTAAGACTTTGACCTTGCAAAGCCTAATCAAGTAGATCTGAAACCTAATAGACAAAAAAAAAAAAAAAAAAAAAACTGAAAGATCCAGTTTTTTTTTTTTTTTGTCTATTAGGTTTCAGATCTACTTGATTAGGCTTTGCAAGGTCAAAGTCTTAAAGCAATTTTGCACTAAGAGAAAGAATCTTCTTGATCTATCTTGAGGGAACGATTTTCCTTTCTCTATGTGTGCAGAAATATACATTTTGATGCTTGAACAAAATTAGTTTTTGAAAGAATATGAAGAAAACTAGTACGGAAATTTTAAATATAGAAACTTTTTAAGCCAAAAAATAACATTTGTTTTGCCACGATTTTTTATGAAGATACGGAATACTCCGAATCTATCTTTAGGGATGGAGAATTTTCCTTTTTCTTTGGGTCCAGGAATATAGCTTTTTATGTGATCTCGCTGACAAATGATGGGTTGTTCAGAGAGCTTTTTAGGTTTTCCTAAGAAGCCACTTCCTGACGTATTGATTGATAATCTAGCTATGTGTGATCTATGCTCTTACCGAAATTGACATTTTTTTTGTATGTAAATTAATTATTTTTGTCATTGTGCTTACAAAAGCTGATGTTCAAGGGACTTGTGGATGCTTTT
Organism: Artemia sp. Qi Xiang Cuo; assembly: GCF_049724085.1. Classification (NCBI taxonomy): domain Eukaryota; kingdom Metazoa; phylum Arthropoda; class Branchiopoda; order Anostraca; family Artemiidae; genus Artemia; species Artemia sp. Qi Xiang Cuo. The sequence continues at coordinate 20,241,544 of NC_142802.1, read as the reverse complement.
GTTTAAGCAGTACGTTTTTATTACAGTAAAATTCATTTGCGCTTTAAGTGAAAATTCTCGGAGCTCTTGTTATTTAATTAAATTGGCACGTTTATTTCTACATGGTTGTGTTTACTAATATTTTACTACTTCCTTTGAATATACTTTGATCTAAGCATTATTTTTTTTCGCAGGGAAATTTCAACGAATGTATTGACCAACAACTAGACATGTGCGTAACAACGTATTGTTCTCTATGGTTGTAACTCGTCATCCTAGGGGGGGGTCACTTTCTTCTGTCAGAATTTAGTCTTGCATTTACTTCTGTGGTTTTTACAGGGATAAATTGAGCTTACAAGGGGGAGGATGTAGCTCTTCTGTCTAGACAAACCCATGCAAGTAGAACTGTATCACTTGTCACTCGATTTTAACCAATTTGAGTTTAAGACGAGGGTTAGAATGAATAAAAAAAAATAAAACTTTGAGAAACACATAAAGAAACAGAATCTAGTTGTAAACTTGTCACACGAAGAAGCTGTTGCAGTCTTTGTTTTTACAAGTTGCCTTTTTTATGTTTAGATTTTGTTTTATTGTGAAGGGATGGACAGTTTTTTTCTGAGTTTTTTCTAGAGTGAGTACACGTTTTGTAAGTTAGCTTCTTAACAGAAAAGATATGTTTTCTTCATGAGGATCATCAGAACATCAATGCTTAAAGAAAACTATTCACTTGGTCCAGCCATCAGGTATTAAGCGAGATTGAATTATATTAAACGTTTCTAGCAAGAATTTTCACAAGCCTGACATTCAAAATATTCAGTTGTTATTTAGTGAAGTTTGAAAAATTTTAATAGTTACGTATGAAAAAAAACTTGAATGAGTATTTTCCTATGATGAATTGCAGACTCAGAAATTGGCGGAAAATTTGCCAGAATTGAGCATATGCGGAATTAATGTTATCAGCAGTAGCTTCTTGTTGATTAGCCAAATATAGCCGAATAAAGTGCAAACCATGGCCCATAGTAACAGGACATTTTTGAATTGGACTTTCAAGGAAATATCATGTGGCAAAAAACTTTCCAAGTTATAGCCTACTGTTTGCAAGCTACAGTTTTTATTCAGCTTCAACAGAACAGTAATTTGTATTGTTAACGGGAATTTCTAAATAAAATCTGAAACCCCTCAAAAATTAAATCAAATTCATGTAAAATGTAAATTATCGAATTCTCTCTGTTAAAAAGCCTAAAACGAGGGTTCATAATTCCGTGATTGGAATAAAAGGGAGAATCGGATTTTCGTTTGGATTGCATTGATGTGTCGGGTTTTTCCACATAGAGTTATCGCATTAAACCACCTAGGGATATCGCATTACTAGGGTTATCGAATGGAACCGGTGGTTTTATCGGGAGAGTAATCATTCGGACGAAAATGGAACAACAGATTCATTCAACCAGCAGGTTGGCATCAAAGACAACCTTTTGAGATTTCTCTGTGAATTACAAACCAAAAGATCTCTTATCCAGGCGAAAACCAGAAGTAATGACAGAATTGAGCGCAAGAAAATCAACGGAAAAGCACGTGAAAATTGATACAGTTTGAAAAATGAAAATTGTTATAGTTTGAACAGTTATAACAAGACCCGGGATTGAAGATTAACAACACTGAGCACTTTCCAATGAAAAACCTTCGCTCAAATAATTAAGTAGGCTTGACGAGGCCGCGACAGCAAGTGATATGGCGGAAGTTTTGTCACGAGTAACGTCAAGCTAGTGCGAACCATCTTGAGCGGCCTTCTGTGAAAGAATTCCATCATGGCCAGCAAGCAAATCAAGTTTATGTTTGTGTAAAATAGTGGCACTAAGATCAGGCGATGGATTCTTAATAACCACATCAAGTGACGGTTTCATGCTACTCGTATTAGCAATATTGGATTGCCATATCTGGGGAACGATGGATCTGGACATGAAGCACTAGTCAGGAGCTTCAGTTGGTTAAGGCATTTGCTTGCGTGAAGAATCGTAAATTCAGAAGCTGGAATGACAGGAACCTCGGATGACGATTTTATAACAAAGGTTGGTACAGTAAAGTTCTGTGCACAAGACCGTGTAAGCCTGCTATGATATCAGAAACAGAACTTGACTTTGCTTTTGCCCCTCGTCGCCGTGGCATCACCTCAGAGGGGAAGTAATTTTTATAAATCTGTTTCATACACTCAATAACATCCTCATATTCGAAAAATGCGGTGCTGTCCTGCCCATTGTCAATACTGTGCTGAATAAATTCAGAATTGGACAATAGAAAAAAACAAACCACTGTTCATCATATGGCATTTTCATATCAATAACAATCAAAAATGGCCTAGAGATTGCCATAGACAAAATACACTACAAGAGGGAAACCATTGGTTCGCGCTCATCTAACCCCAAAGTTTAAGGGAGGTCCCTCCTGGCGGGTAAGCCGGCTCTTGCGGTGGGAAAGCCATTTCTATTTTGCCTGCTGAGTAAAAAAGTATATCAAATACTGAACAAGAAAATGACTCATGTGATGAAAATGTTAAATATTAACTTACAGTCGTAATCTATAAGTAAGCTGTAATCACTCACAAGTTTATATTTTCTGATAAAAAGTTTACATTTTCAGTTAAATTTTCTAAAGACTTTCACTACTCTTGAGTAGACCTTTAGAATGGTTAGTTCTTTTTCCCTATCAGCCACAAATGAAAGAACCTTTACTGTTTTTACATTCCATTTACGATTCTCTGAACTTTTGCGATAGTTTCTTCGTCACTACTGTCAAAGTGCTCATTATCAGAAAAGTAGCTGGCTCTACCGATTAAATTTACTTTTGGATGTTTATGAAAATTTATAGTACCAAAGATTTGGCCCTTAAGAACCTTGTTTGTACAAATTTTACACTCAGCGGAAATAGCCATATTTTTATCTATTTTTCCGTTTATCTAAAAAAAAACCTGTCGATCTGAAACGAAAGGAAACTCCATGGTTTCCTTGTCTAAAATTTCAGCTATCGGCTCAAATCAGAAAAGTAAAGTCTCTTGTTAGATGATTCAAAAGTGTCGAAATGAACGTCTTCCCAATAAAGTTGGTATTGAAATACACTGGTCCGAACGTACTTGACTATTTAAGTAACCTCAAGCACTTCTAGTTCTTAATTATGTACAAATATTAAGTACTTTCGGAATACTTAAGTAATAACCAACACTGGGTACTACTAATACTCCCAACACAACTGCAACTGCTACCACTCCTATTGCTACTACTACATCTAATACTAAGGCTAAAAGTATTAAGATGAAAATTTCGGGAAATGCTGAAGGGGAACTTGATCTAAATTAAAGTGCACTATGGCCCTACAGGTTATTGGCATATAGGGAATATCATAGAAACGGCTTAAAACTTTAAGTTGAAACTGCCCAGGGAGTATGTTGAACTAAATCAAACCGCACTTTGTGCATGCAAAATACCAAAAGGCTGTATCAGCAATATTCTATGTTTGGTCTAAGGTATTTAGTTGAAACTTTCAGGGTATGTTGAGGGGGATGCTGACTATGCAAAATGTAAAATGTGCATAAGCTACTACTACTACTGCTGTTAGAGCTTTTACTAAAACGGCTTCTGATATTGCTACTATTAAGACTATTTCTATTGCAACTACTACCTGACGACAACTACTAGTGCTACTGAAGCTAAGGATATTACGGTAAGACCAAAAGGGAATGTTGAAGAGGATATTGAACTGTGCTAGATTCAAACACGCGATGTTGATATCCAGTAGTGTCTTTGGGAGGGGGGGCCAGTTGCCCCCATCTAATAATTTAGATAAAAAAATATTCAACAAGCATTACAAGGATGCATTCATTACAAGGATGAAAATCCTTAATTTCGCTCCGAGCTGCGATTTAAGGTAATTTAAGGTAATAACTTGTGCTCGTTTTAAGTTTCTAATGAGTTCCCTACTTTAAGCACATAATTTTTTTAACTAATTCATCCTGATTTTTAACATAAAAAAACAGAAACAACAGAGATTCATTACAATTCCTAATATTTTCCACATTAGTAATTATAAAAACATACCCCTTTCGACACTTTATCATCAAGTAAATAGGTGAGCGTATTTGATATAAAATTGCAAAAATGTGCTTTACTTCCTGTCTCACCGCGTTGGGACAAATTGTTTCCCCTGATATGAAGATTTGCTAGATGTTTTCCAGACAAATTGCTTAAGGATTGTTCTGGGTACCCGGCTGACTAACCGTATTTCAAACAATAGGCTATACGAAAAATGTGGTTCAATACCGCTCTCTAGGGCTATAATGAAAGAAAGGTTGAGGTGGTTAGGGCTCGTTGTGTGGATGAAGGATGACAGATTGCCGAAGATTGTCCTTTTGGGCCAACCGTCTTGGGCTAAACCGAAAGCAGGTCGTCTCCGTCTGGGGTGGGAGGGCGTCATAAAGAAAGATTTAAAGTAACTGGGAACTTCGTGAGCGGGTGTAAAAAGGGAGGCTTTGAATAGATTGGGGTGGAGGAGGAGCGTGCGTATCTGTGTTGGCCTCAGGCGGCTTGGTGCTGCGGTGAGTTGTTAGTAGTAGTAATAGTAGTAGTAGATATGTAAGGGTTCTTTTACTTCCTAACTTCTATCAGTTCAATATAAGACTTTCTTGTTTTCAAACTTTCAAAAGTGGATATAAATACACCCTTGACATCTACAAATAGGACAGAAATAGAATCACTGAAAAACAAGAAATCATTGAAAACAAGAAACTTTTTTCATTTAAAAACGGGAAAAGAAATCATCGAAAAAGAAAATAAGACCTAGTACTCTTTACAGGTCAAATCGGTTGTAGTTTTGTCACAAGAGTTAGTAGGGGGAGAGATCAGCTCCAGGACTAATTTAATTGCTTTCATTTTTTACTTCTAATATTTAAATCAAAACTCCAATATAGCTCGAAATTCTATTAATTACAACTGAAACGACTAGTGAGCACTGATCACAACGTCCTTTTTCTTACCTTTTGGATTCTCATACTCATCTAGAAATCTAGAACTGCCTCTATGTACAATACCATGCTCACTTCTCCCTATTTTTGCTTTTCTTGATATTTCTTTTAACCAGCTCCAAAAAAAGAATTACCATAAATTTGTGGAGGATTAAGACTGTTATTTCACGTTTTTTACGTGAAATAACAGTATTTCACGTAACGCCAGTGAAATGCCAGTTAGTCGTATTTCACGTAACGCCAGTGCTACTTGTGTGACAATTATTGCTAAATCAGCATGCTGTACGAAAGATCTGCTGCAATTAGGATAAAGTGAATCTGAAGAATATATGTATATTTTTCACAAATTAGAAATTTTATGCTCACAAATAAGAGCTATCAACCCATACTTTTTATCTATTGTTATCGATTTCAATATGCACCACTAAGAGACCGAGCTTTGTTTGCGGAAAGGAATTTTAGAAAAAAATATTCAGGGCTCCCCTCCCCCTTCCAGAAATGTATGCCTCCCATACTTTTATTTGCATAAAAAAGACTATTGTGTAATTTTTCTAGATTTCGCTCTTTTTTTAATAAAAATACAATAGGAAAGATAATTTTCAAACTCTAGGCGTCAATTTTTCCTATCCGATTGGCATCCCTGATAAGTTCTAGTTAATATAAGGCATCTACCACGATCCTACCAAGAATCATTCAGATTTTCTGGATATTCTTAATCGAACAATGCTCAACGAATAAGTTAATAATTCACACATTTTTTACGAATAATTTAAATTAAAATACTGTCCTTTAAATGTAAGGAAAAATTTCCAGGGGGATTCTGTATAGAGAATTTTCGCAACGGGGATCGGGGGGGGGAGCTTATCCACCAAGATTTTTCATTGGACATCACCCTTTTTTGTGATTTTTATTTTGAAAAAAGGAAAAAACTACCCAAAACACACTCTCTGGGTGCCAAGTGTCATTTTATGATTGCGTTAGAAAGTCAAATTTATAAAGAGCAATTAAAAATAAAAATTAGTTTGTAAATGAGCCCATAAATAGCTCTCTATGATGTTCATGAGTCCGCCCAAGCCATTACATTCCAAAGACTTCACCCAAAATGCGCTTTTAGTGCACCATGTGGCACTTTATGACGGCCTAATTGAATCTAGGCATATAAAAATAACGATAAGATATAAGATTTATCTTTTATTAGTCCTGAAACAGCTCTCTATGACGTTCCGGTGCCTCAATAGTGACAAAGAACATTAAGAGGACATATCACTGCGGTCCAGTTAAAAAAAAAGTGATGTTTTCTTTGTGTTCAATGAGTATCGTGTATCGTGCAATTTTCCTGTATAAAGTCTCAACAATGGTAATTTAAAGGGTGTACTTTTTGATTTGCTAAACCGCCATTTTCAAACCCCATGCAACTGAATGACATGATGCACGGTCTGCTGGAATAGTGCATAGTTCAACTGCGAGATTTTGTCTCCTATGATGGGCTTGGGAGTAGAAGAAAGTGGAAGGGGGATATGCACTTTAAAAAAACGGTAAAGCTGGCAAAGACTCTGAGCTTATCAAACTCAACATCACCCACCTGAGGTGTTTATAGTAGCCTACACTACTGTTGTCTACACCAACTCATTATTTGTAATATTTTTTAATCTTACTAAGTATCGTCTTTACTAAATAGTAACTTTTCTTCGCTACTACTTGAAGAAAATTTCCTATTGAAGACTCGAGGAAGGAATGGGCTATCTTTACTTTTTAACCGCTTGGTACACCCCCTCCCCCATTTTGTGGAAGTTTTGATTTGGTCCCAGGATAGTGACAGCTTAGCTGCTACGTGTTCCGTAAATTATTAATTTAGAAAAAGCACGTCCTTAGGTTCAGCGATGTAAGATGGCCAAACTTTCGTTTCCTTAACCAGTTCCGTAAAAACCAGCTTTGTCCAACTCTAAACTTTGGTGTGTTTTATAAAATTTAAAAAAATATAATTTGTGTCAAAAATATAATATAATAAAATATAATTTTAATTGGTTCTAACAAGCTAATGAAATCAATAAAGGGTAGAGCTAAGTACTTACTTTCTTTGGCTTAGAAATAACTTTATAAGGCAATAGAAAGTAGAACATGAAGGAAGAAGGTAAGCTATTGAAAAGGGATGGGATTTGATTCCCATCTACGTCTTCTTATAGTAACACTATAACAGAAAGTGAAGACAGCCTTAACAGGGAAAGCAGCTCAACTTTGTCCCAATCAATTAAGACACAAGATCCAATTAATGGCTCAAATTCAGCTTTGGCTCATATTTGTGATATACAAAGAGACCTCTTTCAACAAAGAGACTTGATTTCCCCTTAGACTAACGGGAGAAAATTCGGAAGCTTGAACTATATTCTTGGAACATAAGCTTCCTCCCATAAAAAATTCTCTCATGACCTTACTGAACCCATAATGACAGCAATACCTTGAATCAGCATTTCGAGATTTAATTTAACTCTAAATTTTTAACTTAATCTTATTATTATAGAATTTCTTTAAACATTTTAAGTTATCAGTAAAGTTCAAATAATCAATAGATTTTTATAAGGATTATGAGTACGGGACGGAGACAGGAGTGGCCAAACGAATGTTTTTTATTAATTTCTGTTCATTTTATGTTCCACTTAAGTACTTATTCTCTTTTTTATTAGTTTTAGGATATATTTATTCTTCTAAATTTTTCCAAAAACATTTTGAAAACATGAATGCACGGGGTATATTTTGGTGCTTATGTACTATCTGTAACACACGCGCAATATATAGGGAAGATGCTTAAGAAACTAGTCAAACCGGTTTCTTTCAAAAGACAATTGGATTTTTGGTAGTATATGGTGACTTGAAGTGTGCCCAAGTGTGTCCACTTGAAGTGTGCATATAAACTTATATAAATGTATATACAGTGGGCTGTAATAATGCAAAAGGTAAATATAACATTGATTTAAGTATGGAAAGAGAAACAAAGAATGAATTTATAATGATAATCAAGCTAAAAATAAGTTTTATTTAAAAAATTTTCCACCTTTTGAGTTCTGAGGCAGCTCGCCAAACCACGGTTGAACTTTTTTAGGCAAGGGGAAATTTTGTTCGTCAGGGTACCTTTTCCTTTTTGGCGTTGTCAATACGGATTTTTCACAGATAGCTTCATTTTCATACTTTGGGGACTACGTTTTCTAGGAGTTGCATCAAACTGGTCATATGAGGCAAGAGCGTTTGTCCTGACATTAGGGAAAAGCATTCTTCCGGTTTAGGAAGGAGGCTATCACTGATTTCATGAGTTCTAGCCAGTCCTGAAGAATGACGTGCCCGGTTTCGTCCTTCGGGGAAACTTCTGGATTCAAATTAGGAGTTGCGGCGAAAGAACAGCTAGAAAGCGTCAGCAAATATCTATTTTGCTTAGAAGAATCAGTTATCTCTGAAGAATGGGACACATTTTCTTCTTCGTTAGTGGTTTCTAAGGCAGGGACGAAAGTGAAATTAACTTCAATCAGCTTATGAATTTTCGGAATTGCAAACATAGCATTACTTAAGGTTGATTTGACACCTTCTTTTATGGTCTTGACTCCTTCCTCACAACACAGTCACTTGCAGAAAACAGCCTCTGGCCTTCGATACTCTCTGGATTAGCTGGGAAGAGGAGAGATGGTATATCACTAAATTTAACTTTCCGACGTCTGTCGTGAAGACCCTCTTCCTCACAAACAAGGTCTGATGGGCCAAAATGGTGGCTGCATACAACGGCATACTTCCTTATATAGGTAGTAAAATCGGGTTTTCTCAAATTAACCTCCCGGCCACATATTGTTAGCCATTCTGTTGCCCTGGAAAATCAAACGTACAATCTAGCGAGTAGAATGGCCTTATTGACTCGTGTCCCTCACCCCTGCTGCCACCTACAACTTTTTTTACACCCCATATATGGGCATAGCCTCCCTAGGGAGAACACGTGGTTAATGGGGTCAATGACCTCTTTTTCCAAGGTCGATTTATTTGATGTTTCTATGTGTAATAGCTCCGGGGCGAAGGTTGCACATGCGCATTGAATTCTAACGGGAACAATGTTATTGATGTAGGACTCGAGGGGGAAGTGAATTTCCGAGAACTTGATTGCGTAATCAAAGTGTGTCAACAACAACAACATCGACCTTGACATTCGCTGAGAGCGTGCACTGACAACAACATCGACCTTGGAACACCTGTGCAGTCGACCTCAATTCACCTATCGTGAATCAATAATTCCCCTTAGAAACAACAAATTAATTTCCCCTTCTTGACAGATCAATCAATCAATGACATCATCTGTCAGACTTTAAAAATTTTCGCCTAGAAACATTTCTCCAGGAATAGATCCAAATCATTAATGTCTTTGCCTCGGGAACAACTCTTTTGGTCGAACTCCAAAAGATATTAATAACCACAGGCCATGGAAACAATTAGGCAAGAAACATCTTAGCGATGAATTGTTTTAGCGCGCGAGAAGGTTTCCTATTAATTTGAAATGCGTTAGCACAGAGATGCCAATAACAAAGGAACTCGCTGAATTTGCGTTTAGTGATTATTTGGGCGAAACCGTTTTAGACAGGTTATGGAACTATTTCGGCGAAACAGATAGAGACATTTTAAAAGAAGATTTTTGAAGAGATTTTGGAGGAGGTTTTGAGTGTGGTCGTTATAATACACAAGTTTCATTTGAACAGTGTTGTGAGGTCCTCTAACCCAACCCCAAAGGGTTCCAATCCTCCTACCCCAACCCCGAAGGAAGCCCCCGGTCCGCAAAGCCCCCCAAACTCCCAAAGGCCCTCCACCGGTCCTCCAAAGGCCCACCCAGACCCCCAAAGGCCATCCCCCGGCCCCAAATGTCCCCCAGGCTCCCAACTGTCCCCCCGGACACTCAAAGGCCCCCCAAGATCCCAAAGGGCCACCGGCGCCCCAAAGGCCCACCCAGACCCCAAATGCCATCCCCGGGCCCCCAAAGGCACATCGAGCTCCCAAAGGACCAACGGGGTCCCAAAGGCCCTCCACCGGTCCCCAAATGTCTCCCAGGCACTCAAAGGCCCTCCCGGTGCCCCCAAGACCCCACCCGACCCCCAAAATACCAATCCCGACCCCACCGCCCAAACCCCGGGCCCCCAAGGGCCCCCCCGCGCCCCAAAGACCCCCCACCCGCAAAGGACCCCCAGACCCACAAAGGCTCACCCCGAGCACCCGTCTTTCGTTGATGTGTGTTGTCTGAAACCTATGATTTGGGATGTGTAGTTTGCTACTTCAGGCTTTTCTGAGCTAATTTTTCATAGTATTTACTCGGTGAATGATGTCTGAAACCAAAAGTATGTGATGAGTAGTTTGCTATTTAAGTCTTTTATGAGATAGGTTTCTTAGACTTTCGTTGATGTGTGTTGAGTGAAACTTATGATTTGGGATATGTAGTTTGTTATTTTTGACTTTTCTGAGTTGGATTTCTTAGTCTTTCATAGGTGAGTGGTGTCTGAAACCTATGATTTGGAATGTGTAGTTTGCTATTTTCGACTTTTCTGAGCTGGATTTCTTAGTCTTTCATAGGTATGAGTTGTCAGAAAATTATGATTTGGGATGTATAGTTTGCTATTTCAGACTTTTCTGAGCTAAGGTTTTCTAGTATTTCGTAGGTGAATGTTGTCTGAAACCAATAGTTTGGGATGAATAGTTTGCTATTTTTGACTTTTCTGAGCTAGGTTTCTTAGTCTTTCGTTGGTGTGTGTTGACTGAAACAAATGATTTGGCATATGTAGTTTGCTATTTTTGACTTTTCTGAGATGGATTTCTTAGTCTTTCATAGGCGTGTGTTCTATGAAACCTATGATTTGGGATGGATGGATTGCTACTTTTGACTCTTCTGAGCTGGATTTCTTAGCCTTTCATAGGTGTTTGTTGTCTGAAACCTATAGTTTGGGATGACTAGTTTGCTATTTTTGACTTTTCTGAGCTAGGTTTCTTAGCCGTTCATAGGTGAGTGTTGTCTGAAACCTATGATTTGGGATATGTAATTTGCTATTTCCGACTTTTCATAACCGGATTTCTTAGTCTTTCGTAGGTGTGTGGTGTCTGAAACCTATGATTTGGGGTGTGTGGGTCGCTATTTTTTTGACTTTTCTGAGCTGGATTTCTTAGCCACTCGTAGGTGTGTGTTGACTGAAACCTATGATTTGGGATGGTTAATTTGCTATTTTTGACTTTTCTGAGCTAGATTTCTTAGCCTATCATATGTGTGTCCTTTCAGAAAATTATGATTTGGGAGGTGTAGTTTGCTTTTTGGACTTTTCAGAGCTAGGATTCTTAGTCACTCATAGGTGTTTGTTGTCTGAAACTTCGAGTTTGGGATGAGTAGTTGGCTATTTCAGACTTTTCTGAGCTAAGGTTTCTTAGTATTTCGTAGGTGAATGCTGTCTGAAACTTATGATTTGGGATATGTAAATTACTATTTCGGGCTTTTCTGAGTTGGATTTCTTAGTCTTTCATAGGTGTGTAGTGTCTGAAACCTA